>NC_134568.1:282199335-282374335 GCF_050947875.1 Dermacentor variabilis
GTTCTTAACGGGAAAAACAAGGATAGCACACTTATTAGCATTCAAGTTTAAGGGTAAACTATCCAGCCAGCCTTCCAGTTGCCTTAGATATATACGACTGCAACGGTTGTTGCCCGGTCTCCAGCTGGCGCGTGGCCTACGCCCACTTAATTGTTTGCAAGCTGGCCTAGAAACACCAGGTGGTAGTATAATGTTAATGTTCGACCAAGATGGCCGCATTTCGATGGGGGCAAAATGTGAGAACCCCCATGTACTTAGATTTAGGTGCACGTTAAAGAACCCCAGGTGGTCCAAATTTCTAGAGTTCCCCACTATGGCATGCCTCATAATGGGTTCTTGGTTTTGGCACGTAAAGCCCATAATTTAAGTTTTTTTAATGTTAATCTTCTTAAAACTTGAAACCTTACTAAGAAAACTTGCATTGTGCGGCATAAACGTCAATAACACTCAAACCGTATTTGAGTCGTTGGATCACCCAGATGCACTATTACAGTCATCAAAATTTTGGGCTTATAATGTAGCTCTCAGGTTGTCTAAAAAGTCGTGGTCGAGGGCTTACCTTGAGACATATAGGATAAGCGGAAGTTGAGTATTTTACATAAACATTTATATCCACTTTTTTGCCGTTCTTTGTTTGTTTGTTTCCCATGCGCGCGTCACTCATATTGCTTCTTGTGTTCTCGGGTAATATTATGTCATTGTGAATGCTGGCATCGCTCCACTGGTGCATCACTTACTGATCTTGTTCTAATCGACGATGGTTGGCCTCGAGTACAAAATTATAGGCTGAATGATTTCGGTTGTACAATAGGTAAAACGGCCTGCAAGAATATGCATAATTCCAGTTGTTCGCGCACATGTGACACGGCGCTCAATCTTCATGTCATCCGCCTTCATGTCATCCTACAATCAATGCCTTCACGATATAGCTGCGTACGCGGCCATCAGGGCGCACCATTCTCAGGCAAGCGTCGACTGAGGATCCGAGGCGGTCGAGCCGAATTAAAGCTTGTTATTGTTCGAGAACCCTGGCCCAATGCTTCACTCCCTAAGGATTCAACAAAGCGTACCACCTACAAGCTTTATCGTTGCTTCAAATACCAGCTTGACCTGAATTGATGATCTCTAATCCACTGTTTTGTTCGCTAGGCTCTTTGGGGAGCTATGAAAGGAAATTAATCCATCCGCTCGGGAGAAACGTAGAAGAGAGGTTCGAGCGCTGCGTCTTGAGATCATCAACGGCGCTTCCGTGGTGTGCTCAGATTAGCAATCCTTCTCCTCAAGCACCATGCAGACGCACCCACACAGGCCAGCGTACATGCGCGCCTGTCGGGCAGCACTAAGAGATTCTCCAAAAAAAAGAAGTCTAATGACTCTCGCGAAGCGCTCGCGGGGACGTGCCATCGATGGGCTGCTCTTTAAAACGACGTTGGGTGCCCCTTACAAATGAAGCGCGGCGTAGAACATGTGTCGGAGATTTGGCGACGCGCACTGCTAGTCCGATCATTACGACCAACGCGGAGGCCTCAAACCGATGGCAGCAGCGTAACGAGACGCTCCCACGGGGCTGTGTACATACTACACACGCCACGCTGTACGGCTCCGCCGGGAGGAGATCGGAAGCAGCGCGCTGGTAAGAGCATTGACGCGCAAAGAAATGCGCCATCAGCGCGCACTTGGTCCAGGGGCGGCGGTGGGCAGGCGGCCGCCCCGAGCAGGAAATCGGCGCGAGACGGGCCTCGCGTGCTGCCGGCTCCTTTGTCTCCATCACAGTGCGCCGCCAGGAACTCAAGTAGCCCGCCGTCTATGAAGCCATTACGCGCTCCGCGGCGTCTCGCCGAGAATACGACCGCATTAGAATTCCCGAGGCAAAGAAGAACAGCGCGCGCCTCTTTCTGGGCGGCGGCCAGAGAGAGCGCTCCCGCCGAACGGCGCCGCAGCCCTTCTCGCCAAAGTGCAATGGGCATTAGCGAGTAGCGGCTTCTTCCCCCCCCCCCCCCCCTCCTTCTTCCTAGTTCGTCGGAGCTTTTCTTTAGCCACGGGATACTGGAAGAATAAAATGCGGCGCCTGACGAGAGCGCGCGGAAGGAGAGGGATAGAGACAGCAAGACGTGGATTGAGGGATGACGAACAGAAAAAGTGCTTTGCATTAATTTTGTTCAGCACCTTTTGCTCGGCGGACGGCCAGGGCCTGGCCGTTCGTCTTGCAGCATGCAGATGGGCGCCAACCGCTGTGACCACTACTTCCTTCCCGGCCCATAAAGTATATCTTCGCTTATCGCCTTTATCCGCAGTTTAACATAAAATAAAGTGAGGGGGGGGGGGGTAGGGGAAGGCATCTTCCTGCCACACTCGTTGACAGTAATCCGTGGAAAAAATTTATGCAGTTTGATTTATGCCATAGCATCCCAGCAATCCGCTGGGAATGCCTTTCGCATTCCCAGCAGGCGAGCCCGAGCCGTCGTCATGATCCCTGAGGTCATCGCTACTAGCGCAATTTTATAGAAGGCAAAAAACAAAAAAAAAAGAAAGAAAGAAGCAAGAAATTACAAGGAGGATTACCAGAGTGGTAGCTACAGTACTCTAGCGCACATTTGGAAAGGGGGTAAATGGAGCGTATATATCAGCGAATATAGAAAATACTAAATGCACATACACAAGTGTTTACACAGGGAACGCGGCTTTTAAGAGTGTATAAATCTTTGACGTCAGTATTGCTCGCGAAATTCAGCAAGCTTTAACATCGCATGAAAAGCAAAACTAAAAAAGAGAAATTGAAACAAACAGTAAAGTCGCCAATGTTATGTGGAAGGAGCGAAAAAGAAATAAAACAAAGGGAGAATGTGGGTAGTAAACATTCACATTTCGTCCAGATATATTTATGTGATTCGCATAAAGAAATATGCAACTATAGGCGGAAAGCGGGAATGAAATAGCTTAGGGGCCACGTATGTCTACAGCCATTGCAATATCGTTTTCACGAGATCCTGGCGCACTGAACAATTTGAGGCTGTCATTTCTAACCCTAAATTTAAATAATATTTGCGCACCTGGCGCCTCTCTTTAGGCGCTGCACAACTATAACAGTCAGAACGGCAGATAATTATTTTTGCGTTTGAAACCGCAATGTACTCCACTGCAATAGAGTAATGCGTAGGTTCTACAAATGCATAGATGTTTCAAACGTGATGCAAGATGTATTTCGTTCATTGTGGTATTTGTAATACTATACAAATCACGTGCAATATATTTTTGGCTGGTGCTTAGTTTGTCACCACTGCTGCACACCAAACTCGATGAAGAAAATGCGACGAAAAACAACATGGGAAAAAAATCTGACAAGCGTAACACAACTTGTCAGCAGCGATTACTGGGGGTGGTCATTCAATTAGATTTCTAGCCGTTTTGTTGGAGTGCATCTTAAAACGGTTTCCGCGTGTGGGTAGCCGGCTTTGTGCTTTACGTCCACGCAAGGCCGTGATGGCGTGATGCAATTATATGGGGTGTGTTCCAATTCTGGCCAGCATCGGAGACAGTCTACGTAGACAGCTAAAGAGACAGCCGAGACAGCTTCGAGGCCACGTAATGGAACACGTTTCTAGCCGTCTGAAAGACTGTACGGAAGATGCGTCTGCGACGTGACGCCACCTCCCGGCGACAAAAAAAAAGTTGAGAAAAGCACACATTATTTCTATATTTTAAGTCTTTGCGCCTGCAAACTTATGAGAAACACGATGCAGCTTACATTACGGGCGTAGGATCGCGTGTCTGCGTTCTTTTTTTTTTTTTTTTTGTGCGCAGACAACCTTCCTGTCGGCTTTCCAAGCGTCCTGCTCAGCGGCCATCTTGTTTGGACAGGAAAGTAGCCTGCGTCGTTTTTGACTTCGATGCTGTCTTCGCGAAGCTGTCTGCTTTGACGTCTTCGTGAGAGCTGGAACGAGACTTAAGATGGTCGCTGTCCACTTAGCCGTCTACGGCGAGTATTGGAACACAGCCATAGGATCCAGAGCTGGCCAGTATATGATATGTGCTGGGAATAAAGCGCGCGAACAGACATAAATCTGCTCACATAAACAAAAGAATGGCTGTAGTAGGTCCTTCACCGAAGACTGCCTTTTGAACTTTTTATCCACAATATTGTTATAGAGCCCCAGTCGTGACACCTGTGCTTCGGCACCCAATCAAGGCATTGTCTTTTTCGCTAGGTCGATACTAATCCCCGGTCCCTCGGCGTTGCGTAACCCACTAAAGCTCTCTAGACAGTTTCATCGCCTGCATGAGGACGTCACCCAACATAATCTAGCTTTTATTTCTCCCTCTGGTGGAGCACTTTTCTCTCCTGTTCGCGCGGCGCTTCTCTCGTTACTATCGCGCATCTGACATAAAAATTCTCTTTGCACTCACTCTCTGTCTCTCCTTTCTTCCACTTCGAATTCTGTGGCATCTACGGGGTTCTCAGCCTGCACAGAGCACTAAGGATTTGACCCTCGAGATGTTGTGAAATAGTTCAGAGCCTTGGTCCATACAACATCTGCAGACGCCGGGTTTCTCCGTATTGAAATGATTTTACAGAAAGTCAGTTGATCACAAAGGCAGTGCCTTTTCTTTTCTTCTTTTCACCAGGATTACACAGGTGATCGTGTCGATTACTTGTAGGATGTTGATGGGCACTCTTCTTTTTTTTATTTCGGTTTATAACAAAGAGGACAGAGATGACCCAAGTCCGGAAGAAAATGACAGAAACTTTTATCACAATGTCGTCTTCTCGAAGCCGTCGCTGTCAAGCAACGTCATCATCATCCTTCTTCTCCTGTGATACGGAGCCACCTTGAATCCGCCCAACCTGTGACCCAAGACGTCCATTACGCAACAAATGAACCGAGCAAATCAGTGCGACACAGCCGTTTCGAGACCCCCTGCGAACGTTGGAGTCGCTGGGACTGAACTGGCAGCGGGGCGGCAGTGCGCCCGCGCCACAGTTCGATTTGAATTCGGCTAATGAGCTGGACGACGCAATAGAAGAAGTTTTCTCTGGAAAACTGGCTGAAAGCGCACCAGCACTCGTGTCACACGTGCGCGCGCATACGTACGCACACACACACACACATAAAAAAAAAATGCGCTCCCCTGACTTAGCCCGTGCCCTAATGACCGTCTCCTCGACTCCAGCCTCCCCTCTCTCCTTGGACATCTATTAGTCGCTTCTGTTTTACTGTTTTAACGCATTTCTCACATTATCGGAATTATCAAGTGGGCATCAAAGAGTGCAGCCGTGCGAACTGCCGAAGAACAGGAAAAGTCAGAGCGACGTCCGGAAATATTGCTGTCTTTATCTCTCACTTTTTCTTTTTTTCCCACTTCGCTCTTGCACCCTCCCAACAGTAATTAGGTAAGGTTAGCGGAGCGTTTGTGAAGCAAAGAAGGGGAAGGAGATTTGTCAGCACCTTGATTGCTTTGTGGTCCTATATTTACGAGTATTTAAATATTGATGCTTCGAGTGCTATAGGAAACATAAGAAGATACGGGTTGTTTCTGTAGCATGGGTGAAGCCTGAAAAACGCTGAAAACATGCGTAATAGTCTCTCTCGCTTCCTTTCTCTCTTGTTGTTTCTGTGTCGCTGCGGCATATTTTACCCCTTAGACGACAAAGTTTCGAGCTTGGTTGCAGGTTTCTTTTCGTGCTGAAGTGTTTATTTATGTCCTTTTTCGTGCATTAGCAACAGGCACAGACTTTTGTGCTGAACCCTGAAGACTCCTCCTCTGCTGGAAGATCCTCCCCGCAGAGCTTGCCATGGAATAGATGCTCTTGTACTCGTCTGGCGGCCAGCACAGACCACCTACGGCTCGGAAGCGGCTCAGTTCTTCAGCAGTATCAGGCGCTGCTGATTGCGAGCCTTCTGATTCAAGATCGGAAGATTCAGATGCTTTTATACTTGCCAAGCACCGCCGTTCAAGACGGACGTCTTCGGCATCGTCCTCAAGCGAAGCGACTATCATATACAGCAGCATCGGGACCACAACAGTAGTTTTCACGCCCGTCGATGCTATGTTAAGCCAGTTTGCTATTTCCCGACAGAAAATGATTTCTTCTTCAAACTGGCCCCATGACTAACCCAAAAGGTTCCCGTGAACCCCTGGAAAAATGTCACTGCCTTTGACACAACGGTTGATAAGATGGTGCAAACTCTGCTTGGTTTGTCTAAAATTTGCGATGCCCACACGCTGACTTACATACCACAGACAAAGGATGTCCCACATTGAAGGATCATCTAAGGGCACTAACCGAGAAAGCCAAAAATAAGGCAGCAGGAGATGAAAGCACGCGTCGCCGTAGTGCTGGTCCTGCGGCTTGAAATGCGTGGACTGAGCAAAAAAACAAGGCGTTCAAAGAATGACAAAGACACAACGCATAGAAAAGAAGGGGAGCGGACGTTCGACCCCTCAATGTCACTGTGACCAGCGCTGCCATTGAAATCATTGGAACAAGTCTCTAAAATGACTGCGACCACAGTGGAGAACATTGCAAACACAGTGCATAGACCAGTCTCAGCCAACAATGATGTGCAACTTGTCAACCTTCTGAAGATGCTTGTCAACGTCATTCTTGTATGTCTTAGCGTTGCCCTTGTCAGTGCGCTGCTTCACCACCACGGTATGATGATTAATCCCCAACACGCCCAACTTTCCACATTACCAACCTTAACAGTTGTTAGCAGCCTCGCCCTTTTGTGCTGCAATGCAATGTCAGGTCGGTGCGACCGCGGCACGCTGATCTAGTCATTCGACTTATCGCTGTCAAGAATCCACCATATGTCACAGCGCTTCAGCAAACTAACGTAAGGAAAGACGAGTATCGACTGCCAGGCTTTGTGGGTGTCCACAGTAACACTCGATGCGCGAAAGCAGCCTGTGGCTCTTTCCAGTTTGTGCACGCAGCGCATACGCGCAATGCTTCAAAAGCGTCCATATACGTACGTGCCGACTTGGATTTAACGGTTCTTGACACAGGTGACATCTGTGATGGTAAGTTTGAGTGTACAGGTGTTACGATGAACTATGGCGGTGGCAAGCATATACAACCGCACTACACGTACTTCGGATACCTCACTACTTGAGTGCTCAGTGTCTCGGTGTGTTGCGTCGTTTGTGTTGTGCGGAGATTTTAATTCCCAGCATTCGGGATGGTGTTCCCGTCCCCAAGACAACCGTGGGGCAGAGATTAACGATCTCATTATCAAGAATAATCTGCAAATACTGAATGACGGTTCACCTACATTTATAGGTAGAGGAAAGGAGCATTCTACTATAGACCTTGCGATATCAACGAAAGATGTGTGCTTAGCCTGGTCATGCGAACTTGACCCGTGTGGCTCAGATGACCTACCCATTTGGCGAACACTAACACATACTGCAGGCCGCCAGATTGCCGCCAATACGGTGACAAATTGGAACAAGTTCCGTGCACAATCTCAAGACAGTCTGTTCAAACTAATAAGTGAGTGTTTACGACAAGCTACATGCAACGACGACGGAGCATCGGTTTTGGAAATGTATGGCGCCATACTCAAGACTCTCAGCTCTCCCGAAATCTGCAAGAATCACACAGTTGCTTTATGTATAGCGACTAGCCGATCACCAAAAACACAAAAGCGGAGGAATTTGTAGACCTTTTCGTCTCTCCTGTCTCCATAGACGCCACAAATGGCGACCTTCCTTCCTTTGACAGGTTACAGTGCTATAACTGCTTCCTGTGGTCCAGTCTGCTAGATGGACGAGGCAGGCTTCACTCTTGAGGCGCTGCGACACGCGCTCAGCCTCTCCAAACGCCGCCCCGCCCCAGGTGATGACGGTGTGACGTATCAAGCATTGCGGAACAGTGATAAGAGTTTTCATGACCGTATATTGTACGAGTTTAATGAAGTGTGGAGAACCTGTGCAATTCCTGCTTAAGGGAAGTTGTCCGTGATAATACTAATTTTAAAGCCCGGGAGCCCTGCAAGGCACCTCAAGTCTTACCGGTCAATATACTTAACTTCAGATGTCCTCAAATTAACGGAATGAATGGTCCCGCTTCGCCTAGATGCCAGGCTAGAGAAACTAAATTTCTTCCCTGATATCATGAGTGCTTTCCTTTCCACCGTTCAGGTCTGGGCAGCATTTCACACCTGGTCTCCGCGCTTGAATTTGCTAGAGGAAACAAGCACTCCGCCTACATGCTCTTTCTAGACATACAGCAAGCTTTAGTCTCGGTTCTGCATAAGGCGATTAGTTTCGCTCTTGCGACCGCAGGAATTTCGGACCGTCTGCTCCGCTTTGTGCACAATTTTCTATTGGAGCGCCAGATGAAAGTGCGTGTCGGAGGAATGACAGTTGAAGCGCGGTGTCCCACAGGGCAGCGTTTTATCGCCACTTGTGTTTAACAACGTACTCGCCGCCTTTCCAAGTCGCTTGTCTCGGGGCAGTAACTTCCCTGTGGGCGTAGCTATCTATGCAGATGATATTGATCTGTGGATAAGCGGCCCTTCGCGCCTTGTCAGCGGCTACGTGCAAGCTTGTAGAGAGCTCTGAACACGACTACCCAGTACTCGGATGAAGATCGCCTGCAGATATCACCTGCTGAGTCGGCTGCAATAGCATATCACCCTAAAGAACACGCTCGTCGAACAATGACCGACTGTACCTTGACGAGACGCCGATAAGCTGGGTGCGACAATACGCTTATTTGGGCTTAATTGTACATGCTCGCATTTCTTGGCGTCCTGCCGTTAAATTTGTGCGACGCAAATCGCAAGCCCTCCTAAAGTATGTGGCCGCCTTGACTGCTAGAGGAGCCTGCAGCGACCAAATCACGGCTCTGCAGGTGTTCCAGTCATCTGTACTCTCAGACAGGATGTATGCGTTACCAGTCCTGAACGTACCACCTATAGTTTGATGGCCCAACTGGAACGAGATCATCGCGTTGCCCTTCGACTAATGTTTGGATTACCTCATGAGGCGCAATCTCTTGCATTACTCACTGAAGTGCATCAGTTACCGTTGAGGCTGCAAGCATACCAGAGAACCGTATATCAGAATGAACGCCCGTACCGCACATCGAATCGTCAATAGGTCCCCTTGATCAACTGATTCACCGCTCGTTTTCTCGCAGGGGGAAAATAGCTGCATTATTTATGAACATGCATTGCTGGTATTTTTGAAATGCTGCTTAAATTACGTTTCCACCTCCGAAAGATATTACCAAACACGTATTCCCAATTTATCTCACAATCTCTGACATACACAGAGAGCCTGATATGCCTGTTTCGACAATATTCCAATTGGCTCTGTTGTACATACTTGTAAGATTTCCAGATTAACTCCAAGTATTCACAGATGCATCTGTACACATCGATGGTCAAGGCGCCTCTGCAGCTTTTTGCTGCCCTTCGACTCAAGAACGACGAATAGTTCTTGGACCCCATCCAACCTCGTCAACAACTGTGGACCTAGCAACGATTAATGTTGCACTGAAATGCGTGCTAGAGGAGTTGACCGCATCAAAGATTGCCATTTTTGCGGGCTACCGCGCTGCCCTTAGAAAATTACAACGCAGTCAAATTGATTGTACAGTTGTGCGTAGCATTGATGACCCTACGAACAAAATTGCACCAGATGAGGAGGATCTTTCGTTGCCCAATGCATACCTTCACACGTAGCGATTGCCGAAAATGAAGACGCAGATCGGCTGGCTTTAACTTGCGCCCATAACGACTGTGTCTGCCCTGAAATCTTGCGCAGGCTTAATGACGCTCGTCTGCTGATCCGTCGCCACCTACTCAAGTAGCATCCAGACCAGCGCGTCGCAACTGGAACGTTCTTGTGCCGTGCTCGCGGTCGAGGCTTGCCTCGTCGCGCTAGAGCACTACTACTCAAGCTGAGGGTTGGCTGTGTGAGCGTGTTCGAACGTTTATAGCGACGAGGACGTGTGACCAGTCCACTGTGTACGTCTAGCGGTTGCTGCGAGACACTTCATGCAGCACCTTATATTGGAGTGTCCCGCTTTCACTGCGCAGCGCACGTCGCTAGTGAGTGACTATCACCTCCGTGGCCTGCGGTGTACGACACTCGACGGATGCTTGTATCCCAGTGGTTGTGCGTCTCGACGCGATCAGGCACATCGCGCTTTTCTTACTGTCCTAAAAGAAACTAACCTAGGTTCACGTCTGTAGCCTATCTCTAGTTTTCAAATGACGATGCCTCAGACACTATCGTATTTTAACATTCTGTAGTAGCGTGACCTGCAGTGACCGGTCCCACTGTGCGCGACCTGTGCTGTGTGTGTTCTGGTTCATTTTCCTCCCACGTGTATATATGCTTTCAAATATTATTACTACTACTACTACTACTACCAACAACAACAACAACAACAACAACAATAATAATAATAATAATAATAATAATCGTGAAATTCTACCTCCAGTGCCAGGACACACACTTTAACAATAAAGGGAGTGCTGGCAACTTCTTTTGCCCTGAATTCAATGTCATTTTTAGAGCTGTAATACCCAGTGTCTTCCCTCTGCTTTACCCGCCGTGGTAGCTCAGCGGCTATGGTGCTGCGCTGCCAAGCACGAGGTCGCGGGATCATATCTCGGCCGCGGCGGTCCCAATTCGATTGGGACCGCCGCGGGACCGATTGGGCTAAATGCAAAAACGCCCGTGCCCCGTGCATCGGAGGCACATTAAAGATCCCCTGGCCGTTGTCCGTGAAGACGTTACTGGAAGACCGCTTCCTTCACGCGTCGTCCCACCGTGCTGTGAAGGCACTTTTTGTGTTTCTTGAAGGCGACTGGCCTGCGTGAACGCCTTTGATTTAGTCATGCCTTCCGCGCGCGCGCGAGTGAAATTACTCCACATCTCTCTCTCTCTCTCTCTCTCGTCTTTCTATTTCCCTTTCCCTTCCCCAGTGTAGGGTCAACCAGACGCATTACTGGTTAACATACTTGACTTCCTCTTTCTTTTCCTCTTCCTCTAGTTCGGCGTTCGACTTCTGCACCTCCGGTCTTGTATTGCCAGGCAGGCGTAAGCGGTGAAGCACTACTCTTTGGTTAACAAATGTAGCTTTCTTTAGTAATACGAAGTTAAAGGAGACGTTAGTGCCTCGAGGTGGCGCCGGTGAACAAGAAAGGAAAGGACTCAAAGCTGTGAAAAACTACAAAAAGACGCGCAGACATGCACAATTGCGGAAGCTGTGCGGTGCTGGAGGAAATTCCCTGAAGATACCACGATTTCGCAGACACATTTCTTTCTTTGTTTCTTTCTTTCTTTCCTTCTTTCTTTTATTTGTTTGTTTCCATTTATTACAAATGGTGGAGGCATAGGTAAAAGCTGCACAAACGCAGCTTGAGGTCCCCTCAGCCCACAATGGCAGCAGCAGTAGTCACGCAATATAGAAACAAATAATTATGCACAGCAACCAAATATTTAAAAAAAATGCGAAGACAGCGCCTACACTGACAGGATACTGCGTATAGAAGTTATAGCAACACACGTATGCCATATAATGAAAATCAGATTAGAGATCATAGAAAGACTGAATTACGATTTTGTTAAGTTTACAGTGTTCATAACGGATGCATTGTGAGAGTTAAGAAGTCGAGGTGAATCATTTTTAATAATTTATTCTCCATTTACTTAGCTTTTGAATAAGGGACGTTCCATAACTCTGGATTCCGAGTCTGTAAGATGGTGTATTGAGCGTTAAACTAGCAATATGCCTAAACGTACTTTTGCTGGCATTGTAGGCTGTAGGGTACCATGCTCGTAAAAGCGTTCGATAGTAAAGGGCATATATAAAGTAGATTTGGCATAGCACGTAAAAAGGTTACCAGTGTGGCGTTTATATGGCCCATTTGCTAATATGTGTATTATTCTTTTTTGCAATAAATTTCTTTCCGAGATTTTGTTGTTATTCCACATACGAGGTCTGCATAACTGATGTGCGAAGAGAACAAAGCGTGATAAATTAATAATTTTACGCTCGTCGGTAAAATATATTTATTTCTGTTTAGCATTCCTGTTTTACGGTTAAGTTCATGAACTACAGAATTTACGTGCTGATCCCATTCTAAAGTATTTGAGAAGTGCACACCTGGGACCTTTTTATTGTTTACAACTTCAATAACATTATTGCACATTAAAAGGTAATGCATTGGAGTATCTCTTCCTTTAGCATGGAAAACTGCTTTTTTTAATTTACCTTGAGCAAGAGATTTTGCGACCAACCAGACAAGAATTGTAAAAATTCATTCCTTGCATCGAGAATGCTAGAGTAACATGCAGAAGACATGAATACACTGACGTCATCGGCGTACAGTACAAATTTCGCTTCCGTGTGGGTAAGAAAATTGTCGTTAATATATAGGTTGAATAGTAGTGGGCCAAGGGTACTCCCTTGGGGGACCCATATTAATATTTGGCGCGTGGACGAAACAAACGCGTTTATGGATACAAACTGCTGCTTACTGCTTAAATAACATTTTAACAGCCGAAGTAGCATGCCACTAATGCCATATCTTTCTAGTTTAGTGGTTAATAAATTGTGCTTAATATTATACAGTGCTTGCATGCAATCTACAAATATTCCTAGTGTTAAATGCTTATTTTCAAAGTGATTTAGCAAAAATTCTTTCGCATCCAAGAGCCCCAGTTCAGTTGATTTGCCTTTCTGAAAGCCGTACTGGGTTTTAGCAATTAATTCGTGTTTGTTAAAAAAATCAAAATAGCTGGTCAAGAATCAATTTTTCAATCTGAATATGAGGGCAATGTTTAAACTGGCCGATAGTTTAGAAAGTTTAGCTTATCTCCTTTTTTATATAATGCTATGACCTTGGAAACTTTTGTTCTGGTGGGAAAAATGCATTTTTAGATGTAAATGTTACAAATGTGTGCTGAAACTGGTGCGATGTCGCAGATTACCTGTTACGTGGGCTTTCTCTCTATGTCGTCAGCATCAAAGCTTTGGGAATTCTTCAGCCCTGTAAAGACAGAACATATTTCAGCAACAATAGTTGGGCAAAAGGAGATCGTGTGTTGGTTAAAGCGAAGTGAAGGTTTGTCGAAGGAACTGGAGAAGGTATTGACATCTTTGTTTACCATGTAGTCGTTAGACGCATTAGCCAATTGACATCCTGTTAGCGAGTGTCCCCAAACTTAATTTTTTTTATTGAGTGTAAGGTTTGTCTCCTCATAAGCTCCGATAAGCTGTTTTTCCACAGCTTATCGGTGTTACCCTCTCTAGATAAAAGAAAAGCCCTCCTAAAGTGCTTGCCTCTAGTTTCTTTTTTTTGTGTCATTGCTTAATTGACCCCGAAACACCTCAAACTTTTCAGATCAAAAGTGTCTCCTGTTCTGATTAACTCAGCGCATATTTTTTCACGTTTTTTTATTTTTTTCAGAAGTTCTCGTGCAATCCATGGCTTTCTAGAAGCTCTGGGGTGGCGTTGTTTGTAAAGAAAAGCGTTTTTTTTTTATGTACGATCAAAAGCTTTAAAGAAATATGTTGTATGCTGTGTCCACGTCCTCGTGACACTTAATTTCGTCCCCCAGCCGATCATCACAAAACACCGATAACCCTTCATCCCCGAGTCGTGACCCCGTGAGCCGCTGAGGCCCAGGGCCTTTTAGCTGGTGTGGGGCTAGAAAACGGGCGTTTATTTGATGAGCGTGCGCCTTTGAGTGCCGCGGTGGCATTGGAAGGCATGCTGAACACGCGCCCGCCCATAGATAACGGAACCCGTCGTATCTTGTCGAAGCGTAGAAATAAATTTCGGCAACTGTTGCGTGATACACGTTTCGCAACCATTGTGTAGTCACACAACCCGAGCTGAGGCTTAGTTTCGCTTGGTACAGGCATTCATAAAGTATACGGACGCATTGCCTTATATCTAGGAGCATTAGGTATTGCTACCCCCCCGTTATATGGCGCGTGCGTTACAACTGGTCTACGGCACCGCCTCTTCACTGCTTGACTGATTGGTGGGTTGTAATACAGGCTGTTACAGTGCATGCCTTTACAGATAGCTTCAAGAAGGTAATTTGCCCCGAAAATACGCGAACAGCGTAAGAACGAACCGGTAAGAGAATTAAGAAAGCCGCAAATCCACCAGAACATTGTAGCACCCTTCCAGAAGACCGTTAAAGGGCTGTTTCTTTTCTCTAGCTGGTATGTTCGGATGTATTCGATGATCTAATATGCAGTTGCGCAAGCGTTTCACCGCGCGTGGGCAAAAGTATCTTAAGCACTGGTGATGTGTTAGAACTTGACTCTATCTTAACGTAGACGATATCTTCAATTATCACTTGTGCAGCTATTCTGAAACGGTGTCCATTATAGCACGAGCAGTTAAGGCAGAGTTTTTTCTAGAGCTAGCGGTCGCCAGTGAAGCTATGTCTGAGTGGAAATCCGAATAATATCAGTGTATATCTTTTTGAGTCCTTTCTGTTTCACTCGAAAGACTACAAAGCGCGCAGATTCTTTGTGGATTATATTCTTCTTAAACGCGGCGCCATCGGCTATATGCAACTCTGCTTTCCACTAGCCTCGGGTAAATAAGAACTGCCACGATCGCTTTTTCATGAGAAACTGCGCCGATTTTCCGGATTTCAAGCAACCGCAGTATGCTTCACAGCAGTACGTCCTTGTAGAGTGGAGAAGAGCACAAAACATATGGTGCGTCGAGCGAGCGGGACAGGTCGCCGGAGGAGGTGACTGGTGTTGGTGGAGGCTGATTGAACCACTGCCTTGACCGGGGACCTCGACCTGCTTCATGTTTGTGCACACAGCTGACTGAACAGAACCTTTCGAGGACGGTATGCTCGCACGTGCGCTTTCTTTCTTTCTTTCTTTCTTTCTTTCTTTCTTTCTTTCTTTCTTTCTTTCTTTCTTTCTTTCTTTCTTTCTTTCTTTCTCTTTCTTTCTTTCTTTCTTTCTTTGGTGCTGTTTCGTTGTGAGTGAAAATTCTTGGTGTTCAATGTCGACAAGCAACATTGATGTTTTGAATACAACTTTAGGTTCAAGACAGCAATACCGATGCAACAGTGCTGTATTACACGCGCTTATTATTTCTAGCAAGTTTGACATGATTTTCTCGGGGCTTTACCGCGAATGCAGCGAAAACTAGCGCGTTCAATGCTCGCATTGATGCCCCAGAGTTGCTGACTTGTAGTTGTGTGCACACGCCTGGTAATTAGATAACGGACGACTGCTGTGAGAGAAGTGACCAGACTCGCAGAATTGGTTAGTGAGGGCAACAGAGAAGAGTGCTTTTTGATACTGTCATCGTAAACTAGCAGAACGCCAACACCATTAGTACCGTAGGATGGTGACAGGATGGCCCCTCGGGGTTAGATAGGTTTCGGCTGCCAGCCATTTCATTATCGCCCCATTAAATATGTCAAAAATAAAGCAAGAAGGCAACATTCATCATCATCATAATCATCATCATAATTATCATCATCATCATCAGCAGCAGCAGCATCAGCCTGGTTACGCCCACTGCAGGGCAAAGGCCTCTCCCATACTTCTCCAACAACCCGGTCATGTACTGATTGTGGCCATGTCGTCCCTGCAAACTTCTTAATCTCATCCGAGCACCTAACTTTCTGCCGCCCCCTGCTACGCTTCCCTTCCCTTGGAATCCAGTCCGTAACCCTTAATGACCATCGGTTATCTTCCCTCCTCATTACATGTCCTGCCCATGCCCCCCATTTCTTTTTCTTGATTTCAACTAAGATGTCATTAACTCGCGTTTGTTCCCTCACCCAATCTGTTCTTTTCTTATCCCTTAACGTTATACCCATCATTCTTCTTTCCATAGCTCCTTGCGTCGTCCTCAATTTAAGTAGAACCCTTTTCGTAAGCCTCCAGGTTTCTGCCCCGTAGGTGAGTACTGGTAAGACACAGCTATTATACACTTTTCTCTTGAGGGATAATGGCAACCTGCTGTTCATGATCTGAGAATGCCTGCCAAACGCACCCCAGCCCATTCTTCTGATTATTTCAGTCTCATGATCCGGATCCGCAGTCACTACCTGTCCTAAGTAGATGTATTCCCTTACCACTTCCAGTGCCTCACTACCTATCGTAAACTGCTGTTTTCTTCCGAGACTGTTAAACATTACTTTAGTTTTCTGCAGATTAATTTTTAGACCCACTCTTCTGCTTTGCCTCTCCAGGTCAGTGAGCATGCATAGCAATTGGTCCCCTGAGTTACTAAGCAAGGCAATATCATCAGCGAATCGCAAGTTACTAAGGTATTCTCCATTAACTCTTATCCCCAATTCTTCCCAATCCAGGTCTCTGAATACCTCCTGTAAACACGCTGTGAATAGCATTGGAGAGATCGTATCTCCCTGCCTGGCGCCTTTCTTTAGGCAACATTATTTCGGCGAAATTGATCAATTGTGACGTACAGTTATGTATGAAATTAAATGACATTAAAAATAGGATACTGTCGAAGAAGTAGTGCAAATATATATTACTGTTCATATAAAAGATCGCGAGTACGGATGCAGCCTGATATACAGCTGTTGCGGTATTGATCTGCCAGGGGTTTCCAACTCCCATCGGTAAATTAATTTAAAGTAAATACATATTAGGACAGGTCGCTTCGACTTATCGTGCATGTCACCACGTGACTATGTATATGCCGTGCCATCAAAGTTAATTTTTTATCAAATTTATTCAGAATGCTTTTTGAGCTATGTAGATTAATGCGAATCAAATAGCGTGCCTGTAACAAAGAAGGTGCGACTATTCGACGAGCTCCGTCGGTCCGGGGTGCGTCATTGCGTTGAGATTTTCACCTCATGATACGAAATCAGTCACTTTGAGTGACAAATTTCGCTGGTGTGGCTGAGAGGTACAAAAAAGAAAAGTTAGGATGAATATTTTCGGAAAACGAGCCTTCTATAAAAATAAAACATAATTAGCTTGCCTTAGGATAAGGCTGTCTTCATGTTTCCAATGTAAGTGCGCATCACAACTACGGAAGTGAAGCCAGTTACTGCTTTAAATGTGTGCATTTAGTAAGAGTCTTGAAGTTAGCACTTGTATCGAGAATTGGTCCTCAAACTGTGCCATAAGATACGTTGCGGTATCACATAACCGGGATGTACGCTCTATATATATATATATATATACCGGGTGTCTCAGTTAACTTGGGCCAAGATTTTTAAAAAATCTAAGAGCTCTAGAGAAATCGTACCCACTGCATAGTAGAGCCAGTCGCGTGTACTTACAGTCCGTATTTTTTCATCGCGACGTATTAGTTAATTGATTGCTATTAATTATTGAACTTTTTAATTAATGCTTGAATCGCAAGCATGTCAAATACAAAGTTCTAGGGCCGAATCACACATTTATTTCGTGCTCAAGTGTGCTTGGTTGTTTTCTGCCAAGAAAAAAAAAAGCCCTCGAAATATATACGTGAAATATGAAATAGATGCGCGCTCGCGCGCCGCTACTCAAGCGCTTACAAGCAACCTATGAAAGATATACGGTTGCATTCGTTTATCGCCACATCGTATAAGGCTCCGCCATGTAGGATGGTTCGAGAGGTTTCGCGACCTATAACTAGCGCGGTGCTATAAGCGTCATCAACTGCGGACGCAAGAATGTTGTGCTCGATCATGAGGCACTCGGGATAGCTGTAACCTTCGCGTATCATGAAACAAAGCTACGAAAGAAATTGAACCAATGTTAAAAAATAACAGTGCGGTAAAGAACACGAAAAAATAAGAAATGCAGCTTTCGGAAGAAGAGAGAAGAGCTGCTCAGGAGTTTATTTCAATAAAAAATAAACCCAGAGCACGTAAGGCATCTCAGCCGCCCACGAAGAAACATGCTAAGGTGCAAATGGTTTAGCCATTTACCCTTTCTGTCTCTTGAACTCCGAAATAAAACAGGTAAAATTACAAAGTAGTTTTTTTACCTTTCTCTATCTTGTCGCAAGCTTTTTTATATAAGGATGGGGTGACATCAGGAAGGTACGTTAAACAGTCACGTTTTACACCAGTTTTGAGCGGGTGTTTTCCATCGCCACTTATAGCACATGCTCAAACAGGTCACCGTCTGAAGCCAAAACAGTACTTGTTTCTTTCCAACACATATGCTGTTGCAGCTTTGACCAACGACGCTGGAATCTCCCGGAAGACTCTGCTTATTTTTGCCTTTAGGGCGTCCGGTGTGGTAGTTTCACTGCTATACACGCGATTTTTCACGTAGCCTCACAAGAACAAGTCCAGTGGTGTCATGTCCGGTGGAGAATGTCGTTGACGTAGCCTTGCGTCGTTAGTGTGTTGTCAAAAGATGGGTCCGATGACATTGCCATCAAAAATACCGCACCACACATTAAACGACCCCTGGTATTGGCGTCGTGTTTGTGCCAGCCAGTGGGAATTCCTGTCACTCCAGTAGTGTGCGTTGTGAAGATTAACTTCTGCGTTTCTGGATAAATTAGCCTCATCCCTCCAAAGCACCCGAGTGAGAAAGTCCGGTTCTTCTTCACATATCATGACAATCCAATTCGCAAAGTCTGTTTTGAAAAACTCGGTCTTCAAGTTTTTGGTGAAGATGTACATGATGCGGGTGCATGCGATCTTTTTTTTTAATATCCCCCGCAATGATGACCTTGAGATTCCGGCCTACGCACTGGCGTCGCGCACACTACCGTGAGGCCTAGCAGCAAGGTATGCCAAAAGATCCGCTTCCGCTTCTTGAACTACCGTCGCAGTTCTGTGTCGCTTTCTTGTGAAGCTACCCATTTCGCAACGGACTTCGTACGTTCTAGGTATTGTTGACGGACTAGGTCGTCTTCCACAATGCTACATCCGGAATAGCTTGGCTGCCTTCCTCTTGTCGCCGTGCGCCGACCACAGGGCCAGAATCATTTTAGCCTTCTGATCATTCGTGAAGGACACGTCTTTTTGAAAATCAGGTTACTGGCGTGGTACCGTTGAGATCTCCAGTTATTATCTACGCACTAACATGTAAAGCAAAAATGGTTTACGTAACTGACAACAGCATCTGCTGGCCGTACAGACTCGCCAAAATGCATTAGACGGACATAGCCTGCGCAAGGTTTGTTTCTATTGCCAAAGGGAATAAAATTAACATACGTTCCGGGTGCGCATATCTACAGAACAAGATGAGCGCGCAAAATTACAGTCTCAAGTGTGCCGTCATGCTTTCCCGCCTTCATGCTCCTGAAGCCGTGTTGGCTTTAGGAGCAAGAGGTCAACCCCCACCGCTATGTTATCTTTCGCAGAGATTGTAAAGACCTACTTAAACAATAATGTGATCGTGTTAAGTTTGCTCATTGACCTTAAAACGCTTTTGATACTATGCATCATGGGATAATACTTGAGAAACTAGAATGTTACGACTTCCGTGATGTACGTCTAGAATTTTTCAGAAGCTCTCTGACCAATAGACAACAAAAGGTGCGATTTCTCGATGTTGAATCAGGTTTTTTATTTTGGCCACGACGCGAGTTTCCCAAGGATCAGTGTTAGGACCCATATTATTTTCATTATGCGTGAACTATCTGCCGTGATTTTGCGTAATTTTAGTTCTGTCATGTACGCAGACGACACCGTCCTCATTTGCGCACATGAAGCTTTTCGTATAGCCAACGAAGAAATGAAGCTTGTTGGTGATTGGTGTCACGCTAATAAGCAGCTACTGAACGTAAGAAAGACAAAATATTTGTTAATTTATTCTTCACACAAAGCCAGAGCCTTCGACTCATGTGTGCTTCAAATAGAGGGAGAGACTAATGAACGTGTGAATAGTATAACATATGTAGGTGTTGTAACATATAACTTAAACTGGAAAATGCATATTGAGTCGCTACGTAAAATGCTCACCAGTATTTGCTATGACAGAGTTAAATGTCGCCAGTTTTTCGTTGTACCGACTTAAGAACGATCTGTGTTGCTTTTTTTCATAGTCAGTTATTATACAAAACTACAATTATGGTGTATAATTGTATAACTAACAATTGTTCGCTTCGCTTTTCATATCATTCATGTCTTCCCGGTCTCCAACACGAGGCTACGAAGCCGGCAACCTGTTGCAGCCATTTATAAAAAAACGTATGCGGTAAAATCGCGGCTGTCTAGCGTTGGTTGCACTTTGTGGAACAGTCTTCCTGTTTGAGCAAAACAAAGTAAATACTTTTACATTAAGGTGAAACACCATTACAAAGATCTGTATTAATGTTGAAATGTAATTGCAATTCAAGGTGTCTGCTACCTGCATAGATAAAAATAAAACTGTTGAAATTACTATTGTGTACTATTATTATATAATTATTTATTATATTATTAATTATTATATTATTATTTATTCCAATCTTATTTATGTATGGATCCAAACTAGCTTGATGCTTAGGATCCGGATGCTTCTCATGCATCTCACACGCCCTGGTTGCTTAATGGTTATGGTGTTGGGCTGCTGAGCACGACGTCGCGGGATCGAATCGCGGGCACGGAGACTGTATTTCAATGTGGGCGAAAACACCTGTGTACTTAGATTCAGGTGCACGTTAAAAAAACCCTGGGGAGTTGAAATTTCCGGAGTCCTCCACTACGGCGTGTCTCATTATCAGAAAGTGGTTTCGGCACGTAAAAACCTATAGTTTAATTCTTTTTCTCATGTATTTTCATCATCTTTTGCATCTTTCAAGTGTGTGTGCGTGTGTGTGCCACATGCATCATTACATTAGACGCGCTCGCCTAAGGTTGCGCATTTGCAGTGGCTGTCTTTTTGTAACAGTCGTGCCTTCGTACGTATACGTGAGAAAAAGGTGGTTCGCGGCAAGGAGGTTTCTGCCGCCTTTCCTTGTGCTACGATAAAGCAGGATCTTAGAGTTAAGGAATCATTAAGCTATTAAGATAAGAAATCAATGAGATGTGTTTGTTGCTTTCTAGCCCCACCTGGGCACCTCTGTTTCATTTGTAATCACAGACTGTATAAGGTACAATTACCGTCTTCAAAACCAAACCGCAGTTACACTTTAGGTGGGAGCTCAAAGTGCGATTGGCTTATCGCTCGTAAAATCGTGCTTATAGCAAGACTTATAAAAGATTAAGAAAGAAAATGCGCGCGCGGAACGTGTTTTTTTTTTTTTTTTAGCAAATTCTAGCCACCCGACTACCGGCATTCAGATACGTGCGCTCGCTAGAGCGGCAGTTCGCAATCGACCCGCTTTTACTCCTACGTCAAAACGCGCCCCGTGGTTTCGAAGGGGCCTGAATAATAACGGAACATCCGAATCGGGCTGAAAAAAAGAAAAACTAGGCTAACATTGCTGACTGCGATTCAAAAGGGCCGCTTTGAGACTCGAGCAGCCAGAGCTACAGCCTAACGTGCGCACCGACTGCATTCGAAGCATTGAATAGATATGTAAGGCTGCGAGTAGTGAGTCCAACGTTTGTTAAGGGCGCGTCTATTTTTCCTTTCATTTCTTTTTTTTTTTTGGAATAAAGCTAAGTAAAGAGACAGACTTTAAGTAAACGGCGCCGTTGAACATAGCTGCCTCTTTTCTTCTTTCGCTCCCAGCTCTAAAGCGCATGCGAATGCCAAGTGCTGATAACAACAATTTGTGGCTCTTCTTTTTTTTTTAATCTTTCCATCCTTTTCAGAGAATGCAGGAGCAAACGAAAGAGCAGAAATGTTTTGAGTAGATGTACAATTTTCGAAAGCACCAGCCTATTTATATTCCAATGATAATTTTTTCTTTCATTCTTATTGTTCCTTTTAAAAGAAGGAGTGACGTTTACAGCCATGAACAGAAAGGAATCGTCCAGAAAACCACCACAAGAACAAAATATTCGAAGCACAGGTATTGTATATCCACATCTCGGAATCGTTCTTTGTGTGTGTGTGCGTGCGTGCATGTGTGTGCATATGTGTGTGCATATGTGTGTGTGTGTGGGTGTGTGTGTGCGTGCGTGCGTGCGTGTGTGTGTGTGCGTGTGTGTGCGTGTGCGTGTGCGTGCGTGTGCGTGTGCGTGTGCGTGCGTGCGTGCGTGCGTGTGCGTGCGTGTGTGTGTGTGTGTGTGGGCTGTTCAATTCTTTATAATGCGTAACTTAGGCCCCGAGACTTCCGAATTTGTTCTCGGCGCAGATCACTGCTGCAGGCCAAGGGACCATGCGACGTATATGAACCATTCAATGATGCTTTAAATTTTAAAGAATTAAGTTAGATTATGAAATATTACGTGCCAAAACCACGATTTGATTATGAGGCACGCCGGAGCGGGGGGCTCCGGAATAATTTCGAGAACCACGGGTTGTTTAAGGTGCACCTAAATCTAAGTACTCGGGCGTTTTCGCATTTCGATCCCGCGACCTCGTGCTTAGCAGCCCAATGCCATAGCCGCTAAGCAACCGTGGCCGGTAATGATGCTTTCGTATTCCTTGACGGGACGGCAATCACCGAGATACAACCGAGATCGCGAAAGGTTACTAGACATAGAAGCGCCGTTCAGGAAACTAAAATGTTTACCTGGTTCTCCAAACAACAGAAAGAGTATTGCCATCAACACAGTTTAATTTTCACAACAATTTTACGAAGGCATTGCGAAAACAGAAGAAAGAAGCAAGGAAAAGAAAACATTAGGTACAAAGATAAGGCGCAGAGTATACATACGCAGGCCTGCAGGGAGACCGTTATTGAACAAATGCACGAGAAACGGGCGTGGGGGGGGGGGGGGGGGGATGTACGGCGTAACTTCCGAGGTATTCAAGTTTTCCCCCTCGAGTGCACTCAAGATGCACCAACCTTATTTCAATGTTATACGCACAAGGACTCGAGCTGCCCAGCAAAATGCTCCGCTCCGTTCGCGAGTAAATGCATTTCCATCCGCACTACGGTACCCAATCAGTCCAGTCAAGCTATAATCATTATTAAAATATATTCCACTGAAACCGCATATTGTTTGGGCCCTGACAATGTGCCCATGGCTTCGCGTGCTAATAACCCCTTCCTCCTCCCGCTTTTCGTTTTGCTTTTAGTTGTTGCTATGTATTCGAGTTACATCGCGAAAAGCGTTCCCTTGAAGTACCATAAAGGCTTCTCATCTCCGCTCATCCCGTCGTTCCCCGAATGATTTCTGAACTGCTGGAGCACTTTTCGCAAAGCCTGCGAAGCATTCCTTTTCAGGTAATTAAGTCACCGGCGTTTTGCTACATGCTTAAATTGCGAACGCACGCACGCTAACAATTACTTCAGAGAAGCGCAGCGTTAAAGAAAGACCGGCTGCGTGGAAACCGATGAACTCGGGAGCTAATGGTTGAATAAGGAGCATCTTATGCAGCCAAGTTTGCCCTTGGCGATATTAACAAGAATTTCTCGCACCAACGTTTGTGTCCGCCTTCCGCCTATGCTAGTTGTGGTGACACACACCGCCATAAGTTGTAATATAAGCTTGATTAAAAATGGTTTTAACGTGCCCCGTAAGAAATACAACTCGTAATAGTGCTCTATACTAAACAAGCAGGACATGTCCTTAGAATGGGATTAATTTTAAGAGCTGCTCATGTACTAAAGTGCTGTCACCGCCTATTAAGGAAGATGCGCTTAACGGCATTCCGCACATTTTTAATATTAAACATATTTAATTTTCACCAAACTTAAAACTTAGGATAACGTAATTCAAGCACGTTCACTTTGACGCCTCGAGACTACAGTACAAGTTTTGAGAGAGAGAGAGAGAGAGAGAGAGAGAGAGAGAGAGAGAGAGAGAGAGAGAATATGAGTAAAGCAGGGATGTTAACGCGTCAAGAGTCCGGTTCGCTACCCTAAGCTCGGTGAAGGGAGAAGGGGTAGAGAGAGAAGAGAGAGAGCAGTAGAGACGTGCACGGACAATACCAGAGCCAAAGCCGCTCGTACAAACGAGGTTTTGTGGTATCCGTCGGCAAACTTGCAGCCAAGTGAATCGGTGTTCTACTCGTAATTTTCCTAGAACGGACTTCGCTCGCTATACACTGCTGGATAAAACTATGTCGAACACAAATGTACGCAGAGAAAGATCTTGGGAATTAATATCGGGAAGCTGGCGGCAGTCACGGAATTCTATACCGAAGGTACATGCTTTGAACACTGACCGGCTTCAATTACGAATTGTAATACTTTCACTAAAGTAAGTTATTGCGTAGCTTATTAGTGAATTTTCTCAGTCAGTTAGTGAATTCAAAGAACTAAGCAGTGGTTTTTGCTCAATTTAATATGGCCGCAGGTGTGACTAATGCGTGGCAGAAAAATACATTTTCGAAGGCAATAAGCTTTGGGGAAAAGGGAAAAAGATGTATTAGCGAAGGCGATGCGCCAATAGCAAAGTGCACGCTATTGAAAAGCTTTGTGAATTTGGCCCCAAGTTGTTGCTTCATTTTCGACTATCCTTTTCTTCTTAATTGGCCCGGCCTCTGGTGACTTTTTCGATTCCCTTTGCCATGTGTTTTTTTTTTTTGCGATTGCGTTACGTTAGTCTTCCAGGTTTGTCATCTAGTTCTTTCTTTCCTCCTTTCTTCCAGTCCTCCCATTTTCAATTCTTATGATTTTATCTTCTTCTTCCTGAAGGGTAGGCAGGCGTTGTGCTACTTCCACTGGCGACTGCAGGCCTGCTCGTTGTCTGCTTTTCCCCTCTGTGTACTTGTATACGATATGATTCTGAAAATTTTATTTTGCCTCGAACAATTTTTTTTTTTAAGTCGCCCGTGAAAGATAATGGTGTTTCGCTATTTCTAGCAGAATTCCCGAAGAGGCGGATATTACCCACATTAAAAATTTCAACCTTCAGTAGCTAAATAAAGCTATTAACTAATTAAGTTCATAATTATTTACTCAGGACACATGTTTGAGTTACGAAATTCAATCCGAGCAGTAGTTAAAAAATAATGCCTGCTTAGCAGCAATACTTAAGACTAGCACCACTTTCGAGATGCCCGTCCTTTAAGTGGGACGGATATCAATCTACGAAATACATTGGCGTTCCAATTAACAGCCTCCCCAAAGCACCCCTTTAACAGTTCGGCAGGATCCTAACCGGAACGCACATGCATTCTCTAGAACATTTCGGAGTCGATTTCACTACTGCTCCGCTTGCAGGGCATAATTGCAATATCTGTCTTAAAACGAATTACAAGGACGTTAATCTTCTTAATTGGCTACCTGTCTATTGCGATTTGTCGTGCAAGTAATGTCTGCTGTTAGCGCAAGCCAACCAAAGAGGCCGATTCGTGCAATATGCTCCATGTGAGTTAAAAAAAAAATCTGTTGCAAGTGAAAAAGAAAAACCGGCGTTCGTTTTCAAACGAGGGACGAAAAAAAAAATTACTCGGGTATGTTTAGATTGGCGTATAAGCAAAGTCGATCTGTACAGACGGGTATCCACTTATCCTTTATTGTTATCATTTCGCACAAAGCCGGTCTGTTGTCTGCTTGAATGTTTTATCACCATATTCTTTATTTTTACTGTAAAGCGGTGTGGGTGGGCATTCAATGTGTTGCCTCGGAAAGAAGTGGCAAGCTATATTGTCCCAGTTGCGGTTGCAGCAAGTAAGCGGATGCACCGGGTTCACCGCCCTCATCTGCTCCTACACGAGACGCATCCTCGCGAACATTCAGTGCTCGGCGACATTGTTACAGGGAGTGCCAGCTGGATCTCAGATAAGCGTCCGCAGTGGCCGAAGGCCCCGAGAATGCGCTGGATGTGAACTGGGAGTAGCGCGGCAGTCACGCCACCCCCTCCTTTCCCGTCCGCTCATTCCGTCGCGGTGGACGTCGAGGTGAAGGCGCACGGTGACCAGGACGCGCGGCCTTTGTGCGACACGCTATGAAAAGCGGGGAAAAGCGCTCGCCATTGTGCGAATGAGCCCCCGGAGCCGAAAGTCGCGGTATGTGCGGCACGTTGGCTCCTCCTCCGGCAGGACGTCCCCACTGACGCCGCCGCTGCAGTTGTCATCGCGTGAGGGACTCGGGACGGCTCCGATCCGTTTCGGGGACGTGACCGGCAAGGCAACGTCGTCGCGAGCGCCGCGATCGTTACTGGCCGCGACGCGGCCGTTGTCTCCGCGGCGGGGCTCGAGTGCCGGCTGGGCCGGCAGCTTCCTGGCCGCGGCTGCTGCCTCTCCACGAGGAACGGCTCGGGCCCGCTTAATGAATTCGGCGCGTAGGACACGACTATTTGCGGGCCACAACCAGGCCCGCGCGCGCAGCACGCGCCTTGTCGCCTGGCGGCAGCGGCGGCAGCAGCAGCGAAAGCCCGCCCGCTCGCCTTGTTACTGCCTACACTGATTGCATCGAGCCTCGACACCGGCGCCCGATGCTTCCCAGGAGAGACATGCTGAGACAGCTGGCCGCAGCAAACCGCAGACTGGGCGGGTAAGCGCCAGGAGCGCCGCGCCGGTGTTCTCTGCTTCGGGGCCCGAAAAACCACCGGTCCGCCGGCGCCGAGGTGTCGAGGCGCCGAAACGCGCGCGTGATTCGTGTGCTTTCTGTTTCTCTCGGCGGCTGCGGGCTGTAAACTTTTGTTACCCCGGCTCGAGCAAGCTCGGGGGAGTCACTCGTAGCAGGAGGTTTGTCTCGTGCTGCCCAGCGCGCAGCGGGGCCACAAAGTGAAGGCATTTGAGGCACGTTTGTAGCTCTGCGCGGCACGTCCGATGTCTTCGTGCGCGCAGCCTCAGCGGCGACGGAACGGCACTGTAAATGTGGGAACATAAAAGCAACACTCTTGGGAGTTTGTGTTGAGTGAGGCGCTCACTCCTTAAAATACTGTGCAAACGAAAAGAAAAAAAAATGAAGTACGGAGCTTACCAGATATTTTATTTCTGCTATTCGCAGTCAGGTAAGCAAGTCCCGGCAGGTATCAAAATACACCTGCAGTCAAATGGACGCCACACAAAAAGTGTACTCAACACGACAACAGTTCTCAAGCTCCGACTTCTCATACATTACAAGCACTGCAGATGTTAACGGGAGGAGAAGCAGGAGGAGGATGGTGCTAACTGTGGCCGAATCTAAATTTGCATAAGCATGCCGGCAATTTCTCCGCCGGAGCGTTCTC
Organism: Dermacentor variabilis; assembly: GCF_050947875.1. Taxonomy (NCBI): domain Eukaryota; kingdom Metazoa; phylum Arthropoda; class Arachnida; order Ixodida; family Ixodidae; genus Dermacentor; species Dermacentor variabilis. Next base: position 282,226,447 of record NC_134568.1, read on the forward strand.
CTTTTAACATGTGTGGATAAGCACGCACGGAGATAAGCAGTTCATCGCAACATACACAGGTAGAACGCTACCACTCGACCAAGTTTATCCCATGCAATCAGACTATCACCTTTATTGAAGGATTGGTGACGTTCAGCATTACTTGCTAAACCTCACTTGTCCTTGAATAGGTCGATATCTTTAAAGAAACCCTAGGTGGAGGGGAAATACCTCTGCTTCGAAAATGCAGTATTTTTGAGGGAAGATCAATTATTCCATGGTAGCGCACGGAGCCACTTTATGTTCCAGTTCGTCAAGGAGAGTCTTGCGCTCTTCCACGAATTCCGGGCATTCTAGGAAATAATGTTTTGTATTAGCATGGGCGCGGCAAAACGAACACGTTGGTGGGGACACGGTGTTACGTTTCGCCTACAACGCGCGGTATAGCCGGCGCGGATGCAACGGACGCCGGGGCTTCGTTCAAAGCGGCGGACATTTTGGCCCGTTGAGCGCCGCCGATACGCCTCCCCGCTAAGCGCGTCCAGGCATGTTTCAATGCCACGTGTCTTCAAGTGTGCGTGTGTGTGTGTGTGCATGTTGGTGCCCACGCTTGTCAAAGCGCGGCAGCCGGGGAGAGGAGCTCCCCAAGTGTGAAGCGAGGAGGTCTGACGGCGCCGGCCCGGCGGATGCGTCACTACACTCGTCCCAACGTGTCTCTCAGCCTGTCCGTGCCGCGCATCACGTGCGCCTCTGACGAGGCGTTCCTTCTTCCCCTCGACTCCGAGAGTATAAGAGCAGCTGCTCCCGGACGCCGAGAGAGGCTCCGATTTCTTCAGTTGAGTTACGTGCTCTCCCGTCTCTCCACTTCGGTCGACCTGACCGCCCGCTCTTTTGCGATGCTAGAATAAACAAGTTGTTCTGTTACCAGTCGACTCATGCTTTGCCGGGACCTTCGGATGCTTCCAGTTGTGCCCCAGGCCGCCAGGCCAACGCTACCCTTGGGGCTTGCGACCCATTTGCAACAACTCGTGCCAGCGGTGCGATTGCAATAACGGGTGTCAGCACTCAGATTCCAACAACGGGAACTCAGGGATGGGTATTGCTCCTACATGGTAGTTGCTACGATGCTCACTTCTGCACGCAAACTTTTGTGAAGGCATTTTTTCTTTTCTTCTTGATATCTAGAGATCTTGGAGCCCTTTAGGTGGTGCCAACATCTCTAGATGCCATTTCACATAGAATTCCTCTGATAACGTTTTCCACACAATTGATGAGTACCAAAGATGTAAGGATAAGTTTGCATTGAATAAAAGGAAAGTCATATGAATCAGTGAAATAAAACGCATTCAGACGTAAAACTCGGTCTCATAGATATATAGAAAGGGCGCTATAAAAAGTCATTAAAGTCAATAATTTTATATGTGCCATTCTATACCAGCAGCAATCATGTTTTGCAACATGCTGTATGTATGTATACTGAAGTGTACGTGTAAGTGTATGTACGTATACTGAAGGACAGGTGTTTCTTCATAGGACTGAACCTCTACCTGAACCTCTGCCTGAACCTCTGCAACCAGGTTGGGAAGGGGTTCCTTACGTTGCAGCAGCCTGCCATGAATTAATTTCTGTTTGCGTAGCACGGAACGCGGCCTTGTTCTGTGGACCTGCTGAGAGAAAAGCCATACGTTTACGAGCGTAATTGTCACTCATAGGCTTTGATCGTCAAAGCCGTGGCTCTCGGAGCACATTTGGAATCACACACACAAAAAAAGGGACGCTTCATGGCGAAATGGCCTAAATATAGGAACATGAGAGCTTCAAATATGAACGGTGCTGATGTTTGAAATGAATTTGCCTATTTCCATGATAGTACAGCCATTTTACGCAACCTTAGCGTCAGTTCTCTTACCGAACACACAGTTTATGGCTCAATGAAGTTTGCAACCCCAAATAACAAGGCACGTGAAAAGAGACTTCTAAGCCACCATAAAATAGAGCTGACTAGTAATGCTATGGCTTCGTTACAATAGTGTAATCAAGAAGTAAGGTGTTTCGACGCATCAGAGAACGGTAATTTACAGAGAAATAAAAAGAAAAGAAAGACGTTCTGGGGTTTTGTGAGTTAAAACAACGACTTGATTATGAGGCACGCCGTAATGGGGAGACTCGGGATTGCCTCTCACCACCCAGGGTTCTTTAACGCGCCCATCACGCTCAGCAGCGCAAGACCATAGATACTAAGCTATAACGAGGCTGTTGGACAACGCCAATGAAAAGGGCTACAACTCAGCAACAATAGGAATTAAAAAAAATAGATGACGGAAAACAGTTCTTATATCGTGATCTCGTGCAAACCTCCGAAGTTCTTTTCTCTTTCTGCTTTGTTCCTTCTGCAAAAAAAAAAAAAAAAAAGAAGTCGTCGACAATGGAAAATGCTGACACCTTGTATTGTCAGAACATAAAATGTTGCATTCTCTCACGCGCTACAAAATCGTATTTCAAGAGCTGACGCGATGCTGGAGTGCTGCGGCCGCTGCAGGCCGTTTATGAGCCGTGCAATACATGGAAACGACAGATCGCTCGGCCACCGACCACGTATATACACCCACGCAAAAAAGAAAAAAGAAAACAGAGCTCGGAAAGGTCGTACAAACGCAAGACGAGTGACGCGTATGCGCCTTATCATTAGGGATAAATGCGACGTGTGGAGGAAGTGGTCGCTTTGGTTCGATCGCTGACTGCCCACGTCGAAACTTGCGTGTCACGCTCACTTTCCGTCACGCAGCGGGGTCCGGCATTACTGAGAACAGGCGGGCCTCGACTGCGGCTCGATGAACACTTGTCGGAAATGTGCCCGCGCGTGACAACGTTCCCCTGCTCGCATCACGCACCGCGCTATACGCTAAGTCCACGTGTGAAAGGATCGATGTTTCTGGAGATTTCCAACATTGCACGCCCCATTCGTTTCCTTTCACGGACGCAAAGGGCGCTTGCGTGAAGTCTCTTGCTCGAAGTGCGTGTTGACATCACTGTGAGAGAGCAGGGAAAAAGGCCATGCACACGCTACAGGACAGGCGAAAAACAAAACACGCGTCATTGAATCGGCGTGGCAGAGTCTTCGCCGTTTTTTTTTTCCCTGCCGTCCACGGCAGGGAAAGCCTGCCCCACGCTTCAATATTCAACCCGAAAAATATGACCACGTCTCAGTGGACACCGTCAGCGCAAAAACAAACCTCTGATTGTGTAATACTTTCCTTATGAATTCACGTCGCATTGTCTTCCGCCAGAATGGCGGGTAGACAACTTCTCATCGCAAAAGGCTTATTGCGTTTATTATCAAGTATACGTTTATAGCATGCACACACTAGTTATCCTGTCAAGAGCACGGATCTCAAACACGAAGCCCGCCGAGATGCCTGCAGCCCAGGTGCAGTTAGGTATGTTGTTCCAAATATTAAAAATGATGCATGATAAAGCTCGATGAAGGTAGACGTTGTGAACTGCCTATTGATTGAGGTTGCATTGCCGCTCATGCAAGCGTTCACCGGTATTCGAGGACACCATAGCAATATACAGACACAGGGGCGGCCGCGCCCGCATTGTAATTGAAGGTGCGTAGAAGTTATATGAGGATGGCTCACGCGTGAGCAAACCGCCAGTGTCCCTGTCTGACAAATAAATGGTTTTCCTGGGAAGTGACGGCGGGCGCAAAAGGCGATAAAGCTGTCCTTTAACATCTTTTTCACCCTTCGATCTCATGCTTTCGATAAAGAGCTTTTTTTATTGATTTGCTTCTTTGTCGTTTAGTTTCGTTTTGGGTGTTTTTCCACAATAAACTTCAGATGGAAATTACCGCTCGTGTCCGTGTCATCGTCTGGTGTTCATTTGCTTCGCGCTACCATTATCCACAGTTATTTGAAATATTTTAGCAAACCCTACGGCGTTATATCGATATCGCTTTGAAACATTTCGATAACTATACTGCTAATAAGAATCAAAGCGTTCAAGCCTCCTGCATTTCATTGGTTTACGTGGCAAAGATACTTTTTCAAAGCATTTCGCATGTTGTGAGCTGCTCCTGATGTATGTATGTATGTATGTATGTATGTATGTATGTATGTATGTATGTATGTATGTATGTATGTATGTATGTATGTATGTATGTATGTATGTATGTATGTATGTATGTATGTATGTATGTATGTATGTATGTATGTATGTATGTATGTATGTATGTATGTATGTATGTATGTATGTATGTATGTATGTATGTATGTATGTATGTATAAGACAAGACGTATGGCATCGTTGACACTATGTTAACCATTGTTAACCGTTCGCGTGACTGCTGAGTAATCTTATCTTAAGTCATGTTGATTTGAATTTAATATGCCAGGTCTGCATGCCCAAAACGTCATGCAGTGAGTTAGCAAAAAGGTTGGAGAAGGTTAATAGGGTTGGTCGCTGTCTTCCTGCCCCCACTCGAAAGGACCCGATTAACTTCTAGTACGAGCCGGACTGCTGCATTCCAGATTCGTAATCCCAATGTTGTCAGGCCACCGTCATCATCATTCCAGCGTCATCATCCCATTGTCATTGTCGTGCATGCTGTCGTCGTCATGCCGTCGTGGTTGTTTGTTCGTAGTCATTCTACCGTAGTCATTCCAGTGTCGTCATCTCATTGTCGTCATGTCGTCGTCGTCATGCCATCGTTGTCACGCCGTCGTTGTCATTGCATCGTCTCATACAGTCGTCATGATACTGTCGTCCTATTGCCATCGTGCTCATTCCTTCATCATCATGTGTGAGAGTCGTGTGTTCGAGCACCGCAAGTTTATATCGATTGAGGCGTTTCCCAGTGAAAAATGTGCCATGTATGGTTGTGTCCTGTATACTTGCAAATGGTTGCTAAACAAGAACAGCGTTCATCGCAAACGCTAATAAAAGCTTCGCCCGACCTGATTCTCACAGCGCGTGAGAGCCGCGCATTTTTTTTTAGAACTTGGTGGCGCCAATAGAAGTCCACTTGGTTGACTTGGCCAAGAGAATACGACAGAAAAATTACAGCGAACGTGCATATTCCTGCGCGACAGTGCGCGCACTGTCTTGTATGTTGCGAGAGAGAGAGAGAGGCAGAGAGGCTCTTTAATGAAAACCGGCATTCACCATTCGTAGCACGCCTAGCATGCACACTACAGGTTAATGCGAGGATAAATGCAATGACGCACACAGACCATACAGCTCTTGACACACACATAACACAACATTCAATATTAAAGTATCTTACTGAGACCAGTGTCTCGCAGAAAAATTAAGAGCACCTTGGTAAAGCCCGCGCTCTCTCCAGCCGTCTGATAGGCAGTGGATAATGTCGTACCGCGAATCAGAGCATCAGGCAAGAACTTGCCTGCATTCGTGGTCGCCGTTTTATACGTTTCATCTACTTATTTCTTCGTGTGTCTCAATATTTGAACACGCTAACCAAACGAAGAATAGCCGGCCCGTCGCATCTCATCCGGGTTTCTGAATTTCGGTTTCTCTCTCTCTCTCTCTCTCTCTCTCTCTCTCTCTCTCTCTCTCTCTCTCTCTCAATTATCCAACAAAGCGAAGCGACAAAAACTGCGATAGATATATCCGTGGCTGGTCCTTTCTAGCGTGCGACGAACGCTGGCAAGCTTAAACGGCGGGTCATGGTAGCGGCGCGGGTGCGATCATTTTGGCGAGTAAACGAGGTCGCTCGAAGCAAACACTGGTCAAAGCAAGCCTGCGGTGCTGGATATGCGCCAGTGCGCCGTTTTCGCCAAATTTGTGCTTCCGGAAGCGTTCACATCTTTTTCTCGAAATCTTTTTTATTCTTCTGTCACGTAGCTGGGGAAAGTCACCAGAGCCTGTTATGAGAAACGATCGCGGATCGACACCACGTCGAGACGCGACAAAATATAACATGAGCCGTAAAACTTTGCCGAGGGCCAGGACCCTCTTGGAGAACCATTTATCTTGTTGGGACATTAAAATGCGCTTGTGGCTATATAAGCATTACGGTTAAGGTTTCGTTTTAGCATTCGATGTCGCGTAGTCTCTTTCTTCTTTTTCCTTCGGCCATTCTGCTACACAACTCTTTGAGCACCGCCAAATGTGCACGCCGTTCGTGGCTCTGCCTCTGGCGGCGGCTGCTGTTCTGTTTGGCTGCAATTTATCAGTTCCTGGTTTTCTCCTTCCCATTTTCCAAATATTGCTCTCCTTTATCTGCCATTATTTTCTGGGCTTTTACCTTGTTTCCGGTCAGGCGTCTTGGTACGCGCTGTTTACTAGCGAACAAAGTCGCCAAATAAGCCTCGCTTCTCCCTTTTTTCTATATTTTTACACAAGTTCTGAGGCAAAACAACGTGAGTCTCGCGTCGGACTGCCCTGTTCCCAGTCATTAATGGTCTCGAGATAGGAAGTTTTATTCTTTATCGTTCGATTCCCTCGCGTTAGTGTTTCGAGCGGAGAGCCATCGCGCCTCTCTTTCTTTTCTCGCTCTCTCTAAGGGCATCAACGCGCACTCTAAGCGCGTTAAAGCGCGCGCTTAGCTGGGAAGAACCTGTCGCCCATGCTGGATGGCACCATTAACGTAGAACGAGACATTAATAACGGTAAGTTTGCGATTTCGTCTACTTAAATTGCGTCAAGGTGCCAAAGTGCTGCGCGCCCATGAAAATGCTGGACAGATGTGGAACCAATTTAAAAAAAAAAAATCTAAGTCGATTACAACTGAAGGTTTCATTTGCACTAAAACAAAACCTTTCACGTCAGATAACGCAGGAAAGCTTTTTTGGGAATCTCTTTGAGAACTTGACGCAAAAAAAAAAAATAATAACTCCAGGTGTAACAGCGAACACCCGACGCAGATGGTCAGTGGCTTGTTTGTACGTTCTGCTGCTGGCCACGAGGTCGCGGGCTTGATTTCTGGTCACGACGGTGGCATTCCAATAGGCCAGAATGCAAATACGGTCGTGTGCCGAGTGCTCGTTAAAGTACCTCAGGTGGTCAAAAGAATTCGGAGCACCTCCTCTGCTGCGGTGTCTCTCACAGCCAATTTGTTGCTTTGGGACTCCATTTATCAATCGATCAGCTAGTGTGACCGTCTTCATGTCAAATGCCTTCTCCCTACCTTCCCCTTTGTCGGGTAGCAAACTGTACAAAATCTACTTAACCTCCTGAAACTATACAAGCGCACAAAGACGAGAACGAAGAGATCGGACAGGACGAAGCACTTACTCACAACTGGAACATTTTATTGAAAGAAACAAATATGTACAAAAAAAATGAAGTAACACGGCTGCGCATGCGTGTCAAGGATCACAGGTTAAACCATTTCAAAGGCAACGATAAAAGTTAAAGAAAGTCTAACTATCAAGAAACTTGAATTCGAGGGGTGACTGACGCAGTTATCTCCTCTTTTCTTTATGTGGAAGGCCTCTGCCATTTCACGGGTTAGCTGGTTAGTGCTTTTGAAGATAATCTGTCTTCGAAAACAGGATAACAGCCGCAGTCCCTACAGTGGGCGGCTAGATGTGTCGTTCCTGATTATTTATATGCCGCTAGCCTCACGTTGACGCAACGCCCAGACTAGCCTGCGTAAACCTTACCGCATTTAAACGGGATCATTTATTTATTTATTTATTTATATACTATGCCCATCGCAAGATCTACAAATTTTTTTGTGTGCCTAATATTGCGCTGCGATGGCTTCCTGCGAATACGCAAACAAATTGTCTGTAGTTGGATTTTCGCTGAAAAAAGAAAGTCGACCTTATACCTATATAGTGCCTATATGTATTAATTCGTGTGATGTTCTATGTAGGCACGGAGTGACGGCTATTTTATTATATTTACGACGATCTTCCCGGGTGATCTGGCTGTCTTATTTGTTTTTATTTGTTTCAAAGTGTTAGCGCACACTGATTTATACCCGTGTCACTCGGATGTACGTTTGGAAGGCTTTCCAACCGATATTCAGTTGACTCAAAGGTCAAGTTCGAGCTGCCACACGGCCTTTTTCGAAGGCCGCCGAGTCAATAGTCTATCGAGTCAACGCAGCACCTTACAACTCTATCGAAATCTCGATGGCCTTTGAGCTACGGAAGCGGAAACAGCGCGTACATGCCCTCTCGTTCACAGTGTGCTCGTATTCACGGTTAGAAAAAAACAAATCAAAGCAAAATGCTCTACAAATACTATATGTGAGTGTTATTAATTATTCAATAAAGTATTTTTGCCACTTGACATGTGCGAACACACACCAAAACGGCAGCCGCATCGAGCGGCGCAAACGTTGCCGCAGTTTCGCTACTCAACAACCTAAGAACTAAACATATATGTATGGCGATGTATAAACAAATTCTTTTATTGTATAAACAAAGATAAACGAAATTATAGTGCTTTTAAGAGGTATTGATGTTGTTTAACTTTTCGTGACATGAAAACGAAAATAAAGATCCGCAGCGCCACACAATTTTGCGAGAAACGCCTAAACCACTCAACAGCCTTTCAAAAGTGCCGTGTAGCAGCGCGACAACTCCTTTGGGTCGGCAGAGTTGTGGCATTTCGAAGGCCGTCGACTGGAAGGCCTTCCAAATGTGCCCGTGTGACACAGGTATTAATGACAGACTGAGGATAGCCTGCTTGTTCAAGCTTGTCGATCTGGGTTGAGAAAGCTCGTTTTCATTATGTGTTGACATGATTTTTTCAATGCGGAACCTATGCTGGTCTTTATTATTCCTCTTTTTCGGTCCGAGTATCTTTGACTCGGTGAACGGTCTTGAGTCCAGTTGGTGTAAAGTTGCCCGCAGAGAGAGGCGTTGTACATCGTAGCGAGGGCAGGTACACAATGGGTGCTCGATGGTTTCCTCGCACCCACAGGAATCGCACATCGGGCTCTCGGCCATTCCCAAACGATATGAGTATGAGTTCGTGAACGCTATTCCCAGCCACAAGCGGTACAGCAAGGTTGCTTCGCCGCGGGAAAGGCTAGATGGCAGTTGTAACCGTAGCGTGGGGTCCAGTTTATATAATCGGCAATTGAAGGCACTTGAACTCCAGAGATCTTGCAACTTTTTGCGTGCATGTAGGCGAAGTTCCCTGGCAGCGTCCGACCTCGCCAAGGGTATTGAACGCGTCTGGGTATCTTCGTGGGCAGACCAGGCAACCTTGTCAGCAAGGGTGTTGCCGACGGTGCCATAGTGAGCAGGAATCCATTGAAAGATGATGTCGTACCCTCTTTCCAGAGCATGGTGGTGCACTTCCCCGATGTCAGATATCTGCTCGTAAGTTCTGTGATGTAATGCAGACTTGATACTCTAAAGAGCTGCCTTAGAATCACAAAATACCACCCATTTCTCTGTTGGCTCTTCGGTGACGTATGTCATAGCGGCATGGAGAGCTGAGGTGTTCTGCTGACATAGATGTAGTCATGGGGGACAATTTGAATAAAAAAAATTGTAATTGGTTATCATGGAGCAATTCGAAAGCAAATCTTAATTTCATACAGGTTTCCTTGAAAACCTTTAAAGTGTTTACAACATCGCGGGTTGGATTAGTGGAATTAGTGAAGTTAGTTAAGCTGACCTCTTTCTCTCTTTCCATCTTTCCCTCTATATGTCAGTCTATCTCTCAATGTGACTGTCACGCTGCTTCTTTTTTTAAAGTGTGCAATGCGAAAGAACAGAAAAGCGTCCGAGCATGCTTATATAAGAGTAAATTTGTGGGTATACAACTCAGTTGTGCGGCATGCGTTTTCTTATATATTGAGTACTTTTTAGTTAGTCGAATTACTCGCTCTGTTTATTTCTCACATAGAGGAAAATGAGCCCATAAAGTATGAACCACTAACTGCAGCTGGAGAAGCTCCGTGCATCATTTCGAAAGCTGGACAGAAAGCGTAGTCGCGAGACTACTGTACCGAAATACGAAATGCACAGCAAATCGGTATATCTTAGCTTATCCACTTTGTGGCCCGGCAACTGCAAGAGCTGTGCAAGGTGCTGCTGGCCACCCTTGCACCGCTACAATGACTGCTCCTTCGCAAGCAACGCGGCACCAGTGTGTCCTCCAGTGGAACTGCCGAGGACTTGCCAATAAAGCAGGAGAGCTTCGCCATCGTCTTGCCAAGGGAAAACTGTCCGCATGGCGTCTGCTCCTACAGGAGGCGAACTCGCTTCCGCGCGTCCCCGGATTTACTGCGTATGCTTCCCCAACCATCCCTGATTGACGCCGGACCACAGCACTGAGCCCTCCAGGCAAGGCTGCAGTATATGTCAGTTCTTATCCTCAGATGCAAGTCACCCTCTTGTGGTGTAATGAGTGGCAAGAAGTGGTGGCAGTGCTGGTTCGTCTCCAGCGCATGGACGTGAGTGTGGTGTCATTTTACATGCGTCCGTACAGCCCATACATGGGCTGATACCGAAGGGAGAGCAATGCCGGGCCGACCCGCGGCGGAGGTGAAGCAGGCGTTAAGCACTCCCCATGCGTGGGTCAATCCAGACGATAGCGCAATGCCGGACCAACCCGCGGCAGAGGTAAAGCAGGCTTTAAGCACTCCCAATACGTGGGCCGATCCAGAGGATAGCGCAATACCGGGCCGACCCGCGGCGGAGGTAAAGCAGGCTTTAAGCACTCCCCATACGTGAGTCAATCCAGACGATAGCGCAATGCCGGACCAACCCGCGGCAGAGGTCAAGCAGGCTTTAAGCACTGCCAATACGTGGGCCGATCCAGAGGATAGCGCAATACCGGGCCGACCCGCGGCGGAGGTAAAGCAGGCTTTAAGCACTCTCCATACGTGGGCCAATCCAGACGATAGCGCAATACCGGACCAACCCGCGGCGGAGGTAAAGCAGGCTTTAAGCACTCCCAATACGTGGGCCGATCCAGAGGATAGCGCAATACCGGGCCGACCTGCGGCGGAGGTGCAGTTCGCCCTTAAGGGGCGGAAATGCACAGCTTCGCTGGTCATCCCTCTTCACAGAGTGGAAGGGCACTGAGTTTTTTGTTATACCGCACGTTCTGTATACGAGTCGGCAAGGAAAGAACCGTCCATCTTGTTTCGAAGCGGGATGTACCGCAGTGCTCGGTGCTGGTTCCGATACTGTTTAACATTGCCCTATTGCCCCTCGCGTGGCAACTCGCCGGTATTTCAAATACCTTCTTCTTCTGTACGCGGACGACGCCACAGTGTGGACACTATATGCAGTCCTGAAACGCCAGCAAGATGGTCTCCAGACTGCTATGAACAAGACCTCAGACTGGTGTGCTTGCATATAGGACTGACACTTTCTGCAAAAAAGACTGCTTTCATATCCATCACCAATAGACGAGGTCGGCGTCGCCTCCTGCAGACGCACATTTGTTTGCGCCTAAATGGTCAAGCACTCACCACTGTATCAACGATCCGTGTGCTCGGAGTCGAACTGGACGCATCTGGCTCTACGGCTGCATCGGTTCGCTCCGCACGTCGGAGGAGCGCTACTACCCTGCATCTTATCCACCGCATTTCTCGAAAGACCGGGGGTGCTTGCTCTTGAATAACCAGCGTTTTGGTGCGGTTGATCCTGTAACCATGGCTCTCTATCAAGCTCAATTTCGACACCTCACATTGAGAGATTGGGACCTGCTTGACACCACAAACCGGAGAGGCCATGCGGATGATCACGTGCCTTCCTCGGCTCACCCCTATCCCGACCCTCCAGCGGAAGCGCAGCTAAACACGATCGATGAAATCGTGCACCAGCGTCGAATGGATTGCCGCTTGAAGAGTCAAGCTGCACCTGCTGCGGCGTCTTTAGCCCACTACTACAATCCAGCACTGACACAGTCTGTCGCACCCTTTCTAAAAATTCGGCCATGGCTTAAGATACAGGCCAGTGACTATACCAGAGACAATCGAGCGCTGACTCACCTGCGACAGTCCAACCGTCACGTGACACAGGAGCCCGCCCCATCGCAGCCACCGGTGACTCACTAGATCTGTATGTAGACGCAGCTATCGATGTCTGCGCTTTGCGCACCAGCCTCGTATGCTCCAGGCTATCTGACGAGCAAGGACATGCTCCTATATTATAGAGGAACCGTTTCCATCCGTACTGGCGGAGGTCGCAGCTATACGGGATGGTTTATCAGCCGTGATACCTAAGCTGCATTGCTTGTCGCCGAATAAATTACGGATATACAAAGACTCCACTCAGGCTGTTCGAGAGCTGCGAAAAATGACCGCCTCCCTTGATGTATTGACTCATACGTAGTCCGCCTTATCGACTCGTGCGCCTGTCCTGTCCGGGTGCAGTAGACCCATCGGTCTGCACCTGCCCGCTGCCTCTACTTCATCTGTCCCCAAACAACAGCTTGCTTCTGCACAAACAATCACTCCAGTGCTCCACGCGTGCACTCATCCCTCCGCGTGAATCGGACCTTCCCGGCGACTTGACTCGCCGAGAGGAGGCCGCGCTCATGAGGATCCCCGTGGACGCCGCCTTGACTCCTGCTATCCGGGCCACTTGGGCGTCCGGTGTACAGCCTCCCCCACTTGTCTGCCCCAGCCACAAAGGCAACGCTGGATCGCCTCCTGGCGACCTGTCCGGGCCTTCACGAGGCTCGCACTCACCACCTGCGCAGCCTTGGCTACCACCCATGGTCCGACCAGCTGACCTAACACGCTGAATGCACGGACCGCTGTACCGGCCACTCCTGGACTTCATCCAGGAAACAGAGCGACCTATTTTCATTTAATGTATGCCTACTGGCGTCAATAAATAATAAAAAAAATTCTGGCTATATGACCTGGTTTCTTTTCATTTTCTTACTACATATATTTTTCATGTTGTTGTTTCTGCTATGCGAAATGGGGTAGCCGTCACCTTTATAGGGCGACTACATCTCTTTCTTTTATTTTCATTTCAATAAAACAAAAATGAATAAAAAGAAGAATGGGGCGACCACGGCAAGCACTTACCCTAATGTAGACATTTAATACAAAAACACATACTCTCACAATTAGTGATCTGGTGTACTATATCTACTGAGACTCATGCAGTAGAACGTATCACACATCGTTGATCGCTCACAGCTGGTTAGCATGAAAAAGAAAAAAAAATTGAGGAGCCATTCCACCCTGTGAAGGTGGATGACCAGCGAAGCTGTAGCACATTAAACAGGGTTAGACAAGGCTACATGTATTTATTTTCATCACTTGGTAATGGTAGTGACGATAGCTTTGTGATTGCTGTGATATACACTGATTGGTTTGGTTACAACCTTAGACAGAATCGATCTTGGCCAAAGATCTATACACAACCGTTGTCGATTAGTTGAGTAACGTGGATTAGTGTGGCACGTCAAACCAAACTCTTCTGGCACAGAATGAGTGATCCATTTCTTGCCCGCTTTTGAGATGTCCACATTGAGTTCTCCAGCGATGATCACAGGGGTAGTGACATCGCGGCTAACCCATGCGAAGCGCGTAGTTACGAACTTCTCGCTATCATACTTGTGTGCGCCCGGATACCGCATTTATGTCTTTTGTTTGTACGGCACAGACATCACCACAGTCGGTGGCATTGTCCTCTTGCGAGTCAAGGGTGTATGGTTGTACATACATTTTGTGACCAGATGTGACGCTTTTGGACATTCGTCGTTCAGTGACCTAAACACAAAAGACTGTGACAGAACGAGTACTTCTGCAAGAGTCTAGCTATTGCGCGGTAAATATTTTACGCGTAGTATAGTAAATTTACAGTGCGCGCGAAGTTCTCAGATATTTATGAAAACGAAATATTCCATAAATGTCTGCGTAGATGGCAGTTATTACGAGTTATGCCGCACCATATGTGGCTGAGTTCCTTTTAACGGCACCCGAATGCGCCAAGACTACAACAAAGTTACAGATATATATCTAAACGCGGTTCACAGGGCACTGGAGTCACTGCAATTCTCCTAGAACGGAATGCTTAATCTCCTTTATAGGTCAAAATTGAGTGACATTTAACAAATAACGGATATGAATGAAAAGACGGAAGTGATTGCGAGCATGGTTAAAGCAACCACCCAGCTGTAACTCCTTTCGTTCCTCTGTTAAAACAAAAAAAAATTACCGACGATTACGTTACTTCCTAATGCGAAATTTGAGCGCAGCAAATAAGCTGTTTCACCTTTTCGATAGATTGAGGCAAAGAAATCGAGCAACACATGTATGCGCTATCACAGAATTTTTTTTTTATTTTTCACACGTATTCCTTTAACAAAGACTCCACTAGGTAAGCTTCTGCTTCGGCGGCACGCACCTCTGGATTCTGACGGCGACGGCGCTGGGCCTCTGCTCTGGCAGCTCGTTTAGCAGCAGCAGCAGCAGCAGCAGACGGAGGACTTCCATCGGTCGTCTCGCTCATGGCTCAGAAAGAACTGGCAGATAATTTCGCAGTGGCGAACGGCAGCGGCAATTTCGGCTCGGGCGGTGCACATATACAGATCCGCCGCCACCGATCTGGCTCTCTGATTGCCACCGCACAGGGCGAACGGCAGCGGCAATTTCGGCTCGGGCGGTGCACATATACAGATCCGCCGCCACCGATCTGGCTCTCTGATTGCCACCGCACAGGGGTTGCATTGGAGGAGGAGCGAAGAAAGGAATTAAGTTCGAGCCGGCGCTTTGACAACCGGAGACTCGCAGGAAGAGGGGGGAGGGGGGCGGCGTGTACACCCAGCGGCAAACGATGGGGGCAGAAGCGCGCGCAGCAAGCGGACAACACGATAAAGGGAGGAGGGAAGAGATAGCAGCGACTGACTGATGCCGCTGACGCCGATAGTGAGTCAACCCCAGCTGCGGAGTTGGTTTCAGGGACAACGCCGCCGATGCCGACACAAACAATATGATACCCTCGCTTCCGCAGCGCTAAGAACCAGGTCTAGCCGTGGGAAGGTGGTCACGTATTCGTCGACGTGCCGGGGCCTACGTGAAATAACCGGCGCGTCGGCAACTGAAGAGCACCCTATCCGCCACACAAGAACAGGGGGGGGGGGACCCTTTCCTCCTCTTTCTGCATGGCGGCGACGGTGTTCTATGCAGTCACGTTATCTTGACTCTCTAGCGGCGTCAGTGGCATCCAGCGGTATCAGTCGGTCGCTGCTAGCGCTGGGGGGATGAAAGGGGGGCGGAGCTGGTTACGAGGCTGACGACAACGTCGACGACGACGCGAAACCCAGGAACGGACGCCAAAGAGCTGCGCTCTAAAAAAAGTGAGCTCTATTTGCGCGAATATGTACCAGCCATTAACGTAACACTTGCTCCTGTGCTTAGAATAAGGAGAATTAACGCAGCGTGATAGGTGACCATGACCATGACGGGCGGACTTGGACACGAAGGCGAGAAAAGAGGCGAAAGCTGGCGAAAATTCCGCAGAGCGCATATGCCAACACCGTTCACAACTCATGCCGACGCATTCACCGATTCAGTGCCTGCCACCTTCGCAGCTGCCACCAACGCGCGGGATTTCTGCCAGTTTTTCTTAGTGGTGACGTTCGCTACTGCTACGTTTGAAAGTGCACATAAACCGATTAGACAAGCGGGACAGGATTGCGGGATTACTTCGTCATACTTGTCTGCTAGAGACTCTCTGTCTAATGCATTTCTTTTAAAGCGAAGCTTTCTGCACCTCTTCTCCCGACTTTCCGATCGCTGCTGCTGTGGTCGTGGTCGCGCGTGCCGCTGGGTTTCTTGCAACACCACCAGATGGCGCTCGCCTCCGCGCATCGAGAATAGGTAGGCGTTTGGATGATAGCTTATTTGTCTTTGCTCAGTGTGTTGAAATATCAAGAGTAGAAAGGAGACCGTTATATGTGCCCTTTTTAGACATTACAGGAACGTATTACAACGTAGACCACAACATTTTGTGGGATAATCTGCAAAGAGGAGGCTTAGGCGACGATTGTGTACAGCTTTTGAGAGAGAGTTACCTAGAAGATACCGTTTGTGTTGAATGGGAAGGGATGAGGAGCGAGGAGAAGTTGATATCAACAAGGGACTGAGGCAGGGGTGCCCTTTACCCCCCTGCTGTTTATGATGTACATGGTGAGGATGGAAAGGGCGCTAGAAGGAAGTAATATCGGGCTTAAGCTCTCATACGAACAGGCAGGTACAGTAGTAGAGCAGCAGTTTCCAGCTTTATTTTATGCGGACAGCAATATTGTGTTGCTAGCCAACAAGCAAAGTAAGGTCAAGCAAACAAGAAAAGTAACAAGCAATTGTAAGGTCTGGCTAATATCTGTGGACAGGAAGGCGAGAATTTAGGATTGAAATTTAGTGTTAGAAAATCAGGTGTTATGGTATTCAACGAAAACAGTGAACAGACAGTGGCAACACAGGGTGAGGAAATACCTCGGGTAAAAGAATGTAAATACCTTGGTATTTGGATAAACGAAGGCGATAGATATATGGAAACACAAGAAAAAAAACAATTACAGTAAAGGGGAGGAGAAATGCGGCCATAATGAAACACAGAGCGCTATGGGAATACAGTAAGTATCAGGTGCTCCGGGTATGTGGAAAGGTGTAATGGTTCGAGGACTTACATTTGGAAACGCCGTTGTTCACCCGAAATCAGCGGTGCAATTACGACTCGATGGGAACAAAAGGTCAGTGGGACGACTCGCATTGGGCACTCACGGGAAGACTACAAATGAAGCTGTGCAGGTTGATATGGGCTGGACAAGTTTTGAAGTAAGAGAAGCTCAAAGTAAAATTTGTTAAGAAGAACGACTGAGAAATATGGAAGAAAGTAAATGGGCTGGGAGAGTGTTCAGGTATTTGTACAGGAATAATGTTGATTCACAGTGGAGGAAAAGAACTAGGAAGTTTACCAGCAAGTATTCGGCCTGTATGGTGAGCAACACAGCAACAAAGAACCTCAAGCGGAAAGTCAGAGAGGCTGAGATAATCTCATGGGTGGCGGCAATGGAAAAGAAACCTGCCATGAGTAACAACTTAAGAGGAAAAAACTAAATCAGGAAAGAACCAATTTATGATAACTCAAAGGGAATCTCACTACTTTTCGAAGCGAGATGAGGATGCCTTAGAACTCGCGCTTATAAAGCGAGATATAAGAAGGAAGAAGAAGCATGTGCTTGACTACGGTAAAGCTGCAAGGAAATGAGTGAGCCTGTTTTGTTAGTATGTGAAGATATCTGCCTAGCGGCCGATTTAAGCACCACTGGCATCGTTGAAACTCTTGGGTTCAGCGAGAGCAGCGGTAAAGTAAACAGGTCTGTAATAGAGATTAGTAAGAGTTGATAGGAAGATTGGGGGAAGAAAAGTAGGGAAAGGACAAAAAACGGCGGCGTACTAAAACAAAGTTCACAAAAGGGGGTCAGAAGATTTGGTTTTTGGAATTCATCGTAGTTTTTTTTTCTTTTTTAACCTAGGTAGGACATTAGGCAGTATAATAGCAAAAGCTTGGTGGCGCAACCAACCCACCCGTTCCAAAGGGGACGCTCATGCCATCCATCCATCCATCCATCCATCCATCCATCCATCCATCCATCCATCCATCCATCCATCCATCCATCCATCCATCCATCCATCCATCCATCCGTCCGTCCGTCCCTCCGTCCGTCCCAGCCGGTGCCACCGCGGCAGCGTTTCACAGTTTGTGCGTATGGCAGGTGCTGTGATAATGATGCAGGTGCTGGGCTCTGTGGAGGTCGCGTGCTAGCCTATGATAGTGTAAACATTACAATCGCCCATGGCCCGAAGAGAGCGCTTGGAGCTGGCGTCTCAACAGTGTGCTGGCCACGTATGCAGAAGGAGCATGGAAACACGCGCAAGAAAAATGACTGCAAAGCGTGCCCTCTGCGTCGAGGACATCCATGCCCGAAAGAAGCGTGTCACGGTACAGGAGCGCCTTCGCTACGCAGCGAAACGTGGTGCCGACCGCGAATACATGTATACGACGCATACATACAAATCTAAAGTTAATTGAATTACGTACTGCCCAATAATTCAATTAAAGTTGCACACTTCTGCCACGTAAATCAAAGCAAACATTAGATACAAAGCTTCGCTTACATCGATTCCCACAGTGCTTGGCATCCGCCGATTTTTTTCGGAAATGTTTGAAGTGGAAGCACGAACGCAAGCGTATCTCGCACACGCGCACTCACAGGCATGCTGGCACAGCCACATGTATGCAGTCGTCATCGGATGTATAATGCGATATTGAGAGCGCTTTCAATCCATGGCACAGAATATGCTACTTGGCAACGAAATAAACAAAACGAGAGTTGCGCAGTACTAATCCAGACATCAGTCACCTTAATCCCGCCAGCATGTGAAGCACTTCTCGGCAGATCGAGATTGACGCAGAATATGTCCAAGGACGCGCGATCCCACTGTAGTGTTTCTTCCATCGGCGGTAGTGCGGGAGGTTGCGCAAATAAGGGAGCCAGGTAAACATCGACAGCACGACCACCGGCTCATTCAGAATAAAATTTTTCACAGAGTTACCATTTCGCTGTGCTTTTGTTTAATGTCATGTTTGTATGCAGCACTCGCATCTTTCGCCGCGAATGAATCTCAGAAGTACGTGTCATCTACGTCTATGCCGAACGAAACGCTTATAATTTCTCAGCAACGGAACGGATCACCGGACGCGCAGTGCTCAAGTTTACTCAGAGGAAAACGACGAGCATAATCGAGGGAGCATCGTTGTCGTGTCTAGGGGCAATGGACATAAAGCCCTTAGATACGGTTTCTTGCTACAGGTAAATGGGCTTCTTCGCGCCATCTGCCTCTTCCGCTGACGTTACGATGAGTAATGCTATAGCTTATCACAGATGCATGCCTTCTGCAATTGGGAGGTTAACTTTTTTGCAACACTTTGTCACCTTGTGGCTGAGCTCGCCGAAATTTGAAGCGCGAAATTGGAGGGAGACATCATGGCGCTATATTCGGAGCATGGCTCGCGATATAGTGGGAAGTGATATTTCATGTCCGCAACTTTTGCGAGAAAGAAAGAGAAAAGCTGGCGTTATTCTCGCTCAATTTCGAATTTCGACTCGGTTTCCAAAAGGGAATAAGCACTTTCTCTCGCGTGTTGTTTTAAGGGAAAGTTGAAAATTTGAAAAGAAAACAAGAAAATCATGAGAAAGTTCAAGCGAATAATACTTTTGGCTCAGTCCAAGAATTGTTAGAGACAGTCTGAAAGCAGTAATAAAACTGCCCTGCACCCTTTTATGCATGCGATGCTTCTTATAGCCCATTTTAAGTAGTCCACGCGCTCACCGAGCCGTTCTGGACGACTGCGAGAGAAAATTTACAGGCCGCGCGCTCTCTACGTCAATGCAGACATAAACTATCCCAAGTGATTCGTCCGTGCGCTTTCATGAGGGGCAAGATGCATCTAAAGATATCGTCATATCCGAGTGACCAGTATAGACCATATTGCTCTTCAGGTTTTCCTGGCAGAAGCTTCAGGTTTTCCTGGCAGAAACACAATGGCCAACTAGGACAATAGCGAGCAGCAGTCGTTCGGCAATACAGACACCCGCATATTTACAACAGTTTTTCTCTGCAGTTATTCACAAATTTCCAAATCAATTAAGTTTACCGCATACATTACACAGGAAATTATAAGTATACATGCTTGAGGCACGATAACTTTTTTTTTTTTTGAAAACGTACACAGGGGGGCGTCTCGTATAGACAAGCAAAGTGGAACAAACTAAAAAGAAACCTGTTTTCTTTTCTTTTTTTTTTGGGGGGGGGACATATTTCGCTGATAGGACACGGGACCTGAAGTGTCCTATGGTAAAAAGCTCACTCTTGCCAAAGCGCGCGTAAAATCTATAAGCACGTAATTCGAACGCAGCATTAACTTCCGCCTCTTTAGGCGTTTCTTAATGATTTTTTATGGGCCGCAAACGACGTAGACGTCCATGGAAAATGTAGGCCGAATTATTCCAGTAACTTCCGCTGAGCTCCACTTCTTTAAAATAGTCATTCACTTT
This sequence comes from Dermacentor variabilis, assembly GCF_050947875.1. Classification (NCBI taxonomy): domain Eukaryota; kingdom Metazoa; phylum Arthropoda; class Arachnida; order Ixodida; family Ixodidae; genus Dermacentor; species Dermacentor variabilis. The sequence goes on from NC_134568.1 coordinate 282,246,457, forward strand.
TCCTTTAAATGACCAAACAACTGCTCTCGTTAAAGCAGTTGTTTCTTTGTATCGTCGGAGTTCTGTGTCCTCCAGCCATTGGAAACGCCGCCGTTCAGGACTTCCTAGGAGCACTGGTTTACATCCAGATAACAGCAGGTCTGTGCGCCCTTAGTGTGGCGCCATCTAGGAAGGTCGTCGCTTCCATCGAAAATCACTTTTCGGATGGAAAAATGGTCACGCCACTCATCGCCCACATTCGCTACAGAAGTGAAGAGGCTGTCGGACTCTCAGTGTGAAACGAACCAGTTGTCGTGTAGAGAAGGAACAGGGACAAACGGAAGGCACACATAGAATACGGACACGCAGCGCGACTTCTTAAACAGGACACTTGTGACACATCATTTTCAAAATAACTATGTAGTTGCGCACTGAGACGAACAACCATCGTTTCAAGATGAACGATCAACAAGCACAGACGCCACTCTCATTGACTTCATTTCTCCGACATAGGGTCCTTTTCAGTGATGTTCCTCAAGACCCTGGCTGTATACCGTTGCCTTCATCGTCAGTTCAACGGGGACAGCAGGTTTGTTAAACCTTTCCATCCGCACAAACCTTCTTCCGGAAGACGTCCTAGCACTTCTTGGTAGGTCTATGCCGTCCATTTGCCCCGGCAAAAGAATTCTCGAGATTCTCCGTGCTGTGTGGCAGCTACAGGTTCACTTGCGCAGAACCTACCTTAGTGTGCAACTGTATAGTTCTTTTGAATCTTGCCTCGCCTGTGTCCTGTTTAAGACGTAGCACTGTCTGTGTGCGTGAGCGCGTGCGCGTGTGTATGTGTATGTGTGTATTCTTTTGTCCCCGCACCTTTCCCTGCGCTACAACTCGCTCATTTCAAGCTGAACAACCAACAAGCTCACATTGCCACTCTCAGCGTGATGTCACGGCTCAAAGCCCGCAGCCCTTCTGGTATGAATGAGGCGTTGGCCTGGCCCCCGCAGTGCTAGAGTTCCTCTAAACATCTCCCTTCAATGTAACTCTATATAGCGCAGAGCGTGCAACGTGCGCCGTACTCAAGGTGAATTCCAATGCAAGATTCGGAACCCGCGACATTTGGTGTTAATTATGGCATAGTAAATTAAGGCAGAGTTCATTAAAAGAGATTTCGGTAAGGCACTCGAGCCCACGAACTTTGGCGTTAATTAAGGTGGTAATAATTAAGGGACTGTTAATTAAGATATCGTAAATTAGTTCACTCGAGCCCACGACGCTGATGTTAATTAACACGGAGTCAATTAAGAGATGTGTAATAATGATATAGTTAATTAAGGCACTCGAACACACGACCTTTGGTTGGAGTCGAACCCTCGAGCTCTGGTTGGAGTAGAGCCCCCGACATTTGGTGTTAATTAAGGTGAAGTTGATTAAGGCGTTCGAACCTACGACCAAGCATGGAGATATGGGTGAAGCGGCCATATCCCCATGTTTGGATTCCAGTTGACATCATGAAGGACGAGAGTCGAAACCGCTGCGTTTGCTGTTAATTAAGACAGGTTAACTAAGATAGAGTTAATTAAGGCTATCGAAGCCAAGACCTTTGGTGGGAACCCGCGACCTTTGGCGTTAATTGAGACGCAGTTAATTCAGGTACAGTTAATTAAGGTATAGTAACTTACTGCACTCAAGCCCACGACCTTTGGTGCTAATTAATACAGAGTTAGTTGGGAGGTAGGTAATTAAGATATAGTTAATTAAGGCACTCGAGCACACGACCTTTGGTGGGAGTCGAGCCCTTGAGCTCTGCATGGAGTTGAACCCACGACCTTTGGTGTTAATTAAGGCGAAATTAACTAAGGGACAATTAATTAAGATATAGTAAATTAGTGCACTCGAGCCCACGACATTTGATGTTAATGAATACGAAGTTAATTAAGAGATATGTAATTAAGATATGGTTAATTAAGGCACTCGAACACACGACCTACGGTGGGAGTCGAACCCTCGAGCTCTGGTGGGAGTGGAACCCACGACTTTTGACGTTAATTATGGCATATTAAATTAAGGCAGAGTTCATTAAAACAGAGTTAAGGCACTAGAACCCACGACCATTGCTGTTAATTAAGGCACAATTTATTATGGAAGAGTTAATTAAGATATAGTAGATTAGTGCACTCGAGCCCACGACTTTTGATGTTAGTTAATACTAAGTTAACTAAGCAATAGTTAATTAAGATATACTTAATTAAGGCACTCGAACACGCGACCTTTGGTGGGAGTCGAACCCTCGAGCTCTTGTGGGAGTTGAACCCCCGACATTTGGTGTTAATTAAGGCGAAGTTGATTAAGGCGTTCGAACCTACGACCAAACATGGAGATATGGGCGAAGCGGCCATATCTCCAAGTTTGGATAACAATTGACATCGTGAAGGACGAGAGTCGAACCCACTACCTCTGGTGTTTATTAAGGCAGGTTAACTAAGATAGAGTTAATTAAGCCACTTGAACCTACGACCTTTGGCGGGAACCCGCGATCTTTTGCGTTAATTGGGACGAAGTTAATTCAGGTACAGATAATTAAGGTATAGTTAATTAAGACAATCGAACCCATCCCTTTGGTGGGAGAAAACAAGTAAGAGAAAGTAACGAATCAATAGAATGAAAATGTCAAGTAATGTAATGAATATATCGTAAGCGGGCATGCTTTCGCCTGCATCCTCTTTACCGTATGCTAAAGTGACTAAATTTTTCTATCGTTTCCAACGTATGGACCACGACCTGCTGCCTAAATAAATAAATAAATAAATAAATAAATAAAGAAAGAACGAAAGGAAGAAAAAAAGAAAGGAAGAACCTTCCCCGAGGCGCGTCATGATCAATTATGTATGCGCGTGCACCCTGGTGTGCACGTGCCTGCAAACACTGCACAACAAAGTGCAACTCATGAGAGTTACAAGATTTGACTTTGTTTATCTTATTCCCCTTATGCGTTCCGGCAGATCCTCCAGAAATAAATATTGTCGCGTGGTAGTGATGGTGAAGAAAGCAACAAAACTATGTATGGCGAAACTATAGCGCTTTATTGGGCGAACCTGTGCCCTGAAGAAACAGGCTACTCTCAAAGCACAACGAGAGCGGCCGACACAGTCGGCGATCGTCGAAAATCTGATCTGCCGGTCAAGCGCGTCGGCTTATATACGCGAGTCATCGAAGGTTCCAGCGTAATCGCTGGGACCCACGTGTCCTTTAGGAAAGTTCTGCACCATTCGCGTCACGCGATGAAATCACATTACACAAGGTTCGGTGACAACAGACAACGGGTACAACCATTCATAACATTCGAGAAACTTCGGATACGTGCGGGCGCGTCCCGCGCTGAGCCACAAGATTCGTTAGACGGCGAAAAGCGCTCACCCGTGAAAGATAAACAAGTCCACGTGTCAATATAATAATTAAAGGAAATAATGAGGGATTAGAAATGGGGCGACTACGCCCCTTTGATGTGGCGATGCGTTTTAAAACGTGCAACCGGACGGCTTCGAGCGAATCTCTACGAGGCAGACTCAAGCTGCGTGACGTCCTCTCGTCACGACTGTGCCGTGGTTTGTACAAAAACAAATCAAGTAGAGTTCATTTGTCTGCGTAAAGGTGACTCAGGTGACATCTGCGGCAAATATATGCTGGGCTAACGTCGGCAATGCAATTTATTTTTACCGTCCTCTTGTTTAACTTAAGCCATTTTGTGGAAATCATTTTTACAGCGAAGCCGTATACCTCTACCGTCCAAGCAAATTTTCGTATCGTTGTTATCGTCGCCGTTGTCGTCGTCGTCGTCGTCGTCGTCGTCATCATCATCATCATCATCATCATCAGCAGCAGCAGCAGCAGCATAATAATAATAATAATAATAATAATAATAATAATAATAATAATAATAATAATAATGTATTATGCCCACTGCAGGACGAAGGCCTCTCCCCACGATCTCCAATTACCCCTGTCCTGCGCCAACCGATTCCAACTGGCACTCGCAAATTTCCTAATTTCGTCGCCCCAGTTATTCTTCTACCGTCCTCTACTGCGCTTCCCTTCTCTTAGTACCCATTATGTCACCCTAATAGTCCAACGGTTATCTAATCTGCGCATTACTAGACCTGCCAAGTGCCATTTTTTTTCTTAATGTGTATTAGAATATCGTCTATACCCTTTTGCTCTCTGATCCAAACCGCTCTCTTTCTGTCTCTTAAAGTTATGCCTAACATTCTTCGTTCCGACGCTCTTTGCGCAGTCCTTAAATTGTTCACAAGCTTCTTTGTCAGTCTCCAAGTCTCTGCCCCATATGTCAGCACCGCTAAAATGCACTGATTGTATACGTTCCTTTTCAATGATAACGGTAAGCTCCCATTCAGGAGCTCACGATGTCTGTCGTATGCGATTCAATCCATTTTTATCCTTCTGTGAATTTCCTTCTCATGGTCAGGGTTCCTTGTGATTAGTTGAACTAGGTAAACGTACTCCTTCACAGACTATAGAGGCTGGTTTGCGATCTTGAACTCTTGTTTCCTTGCCCGGTTAGTTATCATTATCTTTGTCTTCTGCATATTAATCTTCAACCCCACTCTTACACTCTGCCGGTTAAGTCCTCAATCATATGTTGTAACTCGTCTGCAGTGTTGCTGAATAAAACAATGTCATCGGCAAACCGAAGGTTGCTGAGGTATTCGCCGTCGATCCTTACTCCTAAACCTTCCCAGTTTAATGGCTTGAGTACTTCTTCCAAGTATGCAGTGAATAGCATTGGAGAGATTGTGTCTCCTCGTCTGACCCCTTTCTTTATAGGTGCCTTCCGACTTTTTTTGTTTAGAATTAAGGTGGCTGTGGAATCTCTGCCGATATTTCCCAGGGCATTTACGTAAGGGGTGCGTACTCTTTGATTACGCAGTGCGTCTATGACTGCTGGTATCTCTACTGAATCAAATGCATTTTCGTAATCTATGAAAGCCATATAAAGAGGCTTATTGTACTCTGTGTCGTCGTGGTAAGCAAAAAACTCCCCATGCGTGGGCCGATCCCGAAGATAGTGCAATGCCGGGCCGACCCGCGGCGGAGGTGTAGTTCGCCATTAAGGGGCCCACATGCACAGCTTCGCTGGTCATCCTTCTTCACAGACCGGAAGGGCACTGAGATTTCTTTTTTCTTTTTGGCGCGGTATAGAGGATACCTTTTTTTATTCTTTCACGATATCGGAGAGTGCAAATATTTCATGGGTAGCTACGTCAACGTTTTTATGATTCGATATTTATTTATTTATTTATTTATTTATTTATTTATTTATTTATTTATCAATTTATTTACCATTAAGATCTATGGCATTACAGAGGGGAGTGGGAAAAAATACAAGCATATATCGCTCATTGTCTTATAACGTGCTTTACTTCTTGTAACGAGAACTGTGCCTATTACAAACTGCTAAAGTGTACTTTCTGTTGCACTTTTCACAATTATTCAAGTATATAAATCGGCTTGAACCTACTTAGGGTGAACGATTACTCGCCTGCCTTTAAGCTACGAACTTATCGGTTAATAATGCGAAGGCATTATATGCCCCATGAAACGGAAAATCCGGCGTCCATCCGGCATTAACATCCGATGGTACCAAAACCCACGTGACCAAGTGGTTGACGTCACGTTCCCGGCGCTGGACCTGCTGCGGCTCGCACTACGAAATCCCACGGTGAACAGCCACGGTGTTGGACGGACGCCGTGGTCCGCACCCAAAAAATTGGCTTTGCCCAATTCGAAAATGGCGTTGATCCACGTTCAAAACCGACCTGGCCCACTCCCAGAACTGACTTGGCCCACTTCCGAAATTTCGGTACCCCACCTCCAAAACTGACTTTGCCCAATTGGAGCACATGACAAAGTGAAAATTATCGCCTGTAAGAGTCATACTGCGCTCGCATTTAGTACACGTAAATGCCTCTCTAACATTATATTTAAGTTCAGCTTATTTGCATGCAGAGTGACATAAAACAAAAGAAAACAAGAAGTTTAAATTAGGCTGTTCTTAACTTTGGATCATCCATTTCAGCTGACATGTTGTTAACCAACTATCCATGGAATAAGAACGTAGGTTAAAGAAAGTTATTCGCGAATAAAGCATCACTCGATAAATCGGAAGATTAATAGATGAATACCAGAGCCTCGTATATATGTATACATAAATGCGTAAAGCATGCCCCATGCAACCTGGATTAATGGGCATGGCGAACCGCTTGTCAAAGGTGGCAGTTTCTTGAACTTGTTGTGACGAGGCTCGACAATAAACTAACAAAACTATCAGGTATATACAAAGGTCTGCAAGACCGCGCAACGTCGCGCGGAACTGTCTTTTTTTTTTTTTTTCTTGTTCTAACGTCCGCGCAGCCCGATTCGTTATTCCCGCAAACCACATCTTTTCATTTCCTCTTTTGACAGCGTCCTGTGCGGTGACATCTCGTGACATTCACTTTATACTCGCATTTCGGCCATGCCGGCATAATTTACGCGACACGTTGACGGGCACCGCCTTCAAGAGCAATTCCGGCGAGACGAGCCGCAGCCGCAGCCCGCGACGAGACCCGCTTTGCGCGCACCGCGGGTCTCTTGAGGAGCCACTGCACGCGACTGGTTAATAATGGAAGCGAGCCGAGGCGTAACGCCGAGTTATGGCGCTGACGGCGTGCGCGGTCATCTAGACGCGCACCGCGGCGGCGCGCGCGAGGCGGATTAGCGCCGCTAGCCGAGACGGGACCGGACTCGGCAATGACGCGGCCGACGAACAGCGCCGCGTCGCCGGCAACTTGTCTCCGTTTATGGAGGCCCTGCTTTGGCTCCCCTAATGAGGTGCCACGTCGTTTGGTCTTCCAGCCAGCGGCCGCAGGAGCGGGGAAAACGGCCGTCGCGTGCCCCGACCTGTAGCCCGCGCTCCGGTCGCCGGCGCGTCACTCAGAGCTGCCGCGGTACGTGTCTCGAAGCCGCGATGGGCGCCGACGCGAACAAGTGGCCGTATTGCGCTGCTTCCTTTTGACTGGGCTTTTTTTCTTCTTTCGAGTGTCACGTCAAAAGAAACTAATGCATGGGAACGGCTATAGACCCATCGACGATATTTCGCGAAGGGCCCGGTGCGACCTCTCTCTCTCTCTCTTCCCCTGCCTTTTATTGTTATTTAGCGGATCACGTCTCTACATGCTTCCCCAATGGCGAGCGTCACGTGCTAGTAAGAATACACAGAGCGACGATCAAGGTACTGCAAAATCCGAAAAGATAGCTATATACGCTTTGTTGGGACCCAGGTTATACAGCGTATCCCATCGCTGTCATACAGTTGTTGCGACTCTGTGTCCGAGTGGCCACTAGCGGTTGCGTGGCTGATGATGTTCCAGGTGTCGGGCGATCGAGAGGTCTGGGATGGCGTCCAAGAGATGGGGAAAGGGTTTATTTACCAATTTACGTGATGATGGTTTACACTGGGACTAGCACGACCACGACCAGTAGTACAAGTATGAGCACGAGTAGGGCCACCCGCACGACTAGGAATACACGTATGAGTCGGAGCACACCCCCACAACACTCAAGATCCACTTTTTATGCACTTCTTCCTCCCCTTTTTCTCGTCGTGGAAATTCATTGTTCTTCTCGGCCAGCCACAATCGTTTACTGTTCGCAAAATTCCACTCATGGCGCCGCATCGTACCGCCGGGGTCCGCCTCAAATGTTGCACGAACGCCCCCGCATACGAGGCAACGACGTGGCAAGCTGGGAACTTGATGTTGAAGTCGTTCCACCGGAAGTCCTGGACGTTGGCCCATTTTATCAATTAGTGGGACATTCGTGACGGTCCGCTTATCAGGGTCAGGTTCCGGTAAAGTGGTATTCACAGTAGTTCTTGCTTCCACATGGCTCACTCAATTACCCAATGACCCTCAGTCCCCAGCAGCTGCGGAGCACGTGACCACGGCGGTGGTCAGACATGTAACGCAGCAGAGGGTGCTAAAAATATCTGGGTCCGGACAGGCCGCCAATGGAAACTGACCAGGCAAGACCTTACCCAAGGGCACCCCCCCCCCCCCCGCCCTATCCTATCACGCCACCACTTCTCCCACGCATTCCTAAAGCGCCGCCAAATTAATGTTGAAACTTGACAGCTATTCGGCGGTCAACATTTTGCTGCCTTTTTCACTCCTTTTGGATGGCGATAGTTATCGGCATGTCCCGGGGTGTGAAGGCAAGTTTTCTGATCGATTCGGTGCCCACGCGATTAACTCGATATGCGTTCAGTTGCCACCGTCTTTTCGACGGTCACCCGCATCGCTGTTGCTTCATTAGTTCAACTTTCTTTGTTTAGACTTATCTGGGGACCAGGAAAGGGATTCCGTTCGTAGTAAGCTGGTCTGTATGCACGTGGAACGAGTTGCGGCCAGGGAAAACGCCAATTGCATTTAACTTTTCCTTTTGCTTCATTATTTCCTCTAGTAAGGGCTCGCCGCGATGCTGACAAATTCTCGGAATCATATACCCGCGATATGGGTTAGATAAGGTGGAAAATAATATAATGCGAGATAACGTCCATCATCGAACCCTACAATAACTCTTAAACTCATAGGAAATATGACTATCACCCGTTAAGTCGTCTGGATTTTCGCTAATTGTTGAGCTCTTTTCGCGCAAAATTGCCAACTGGAAACAAGATTCGCAAGGAGTTGAGAAATGAAGCGATCTACTAAGACAGACAGCCAAGGCAACAGCCAAACAGGAAGGGAAAGCGAAAATTATCAAATTTAACCGTTGTTTATGGAAATATTTATGGATCAACATCTTTTTATTTAAAAAAGAAGTAGAACAGAAAAAGGAAGTGGAGAACAGTTCCGTGTATTCTGTATGCCGCTTCTACAGTTATCATTCGAGCCGCCTAACGTAGCTACTTCCCTGCTGTGCTTATGTAGGTGTTTTTCTAACCTTACGAGGTGGGCGTATACAGTACGTCTAGAATGGCAGCGTCCTGCGCCCTACGCGGTTGTACGGGTCCGACAGCCACGTATCGTTACGTAACTTCTCAAATAACAATATGAGTCGGTTGCGGCATTTCACTTCGTAGAGCATACAAGAGGGATCCAAAAGAACTGTGATTGTTCCCCAAATATATATTTCTCTATAATTCTTCCAGAGCTAATTCAAAAACGCCACTATAGTCGGATACAAATTAAGCCTGCAGTGAAGCCCCGCCCACGCCCTCATAATCGTCAGCCACTGTTCTTCCCCGAGGCTGCAAATAATTCGTACTTCAAACATTTCCTGTTACCGAAATAAGGCGGTAACCACAAAAATAAAATTATTAGCGCGTAATTTTATACTTTTTGCCCCGCCTATTATAGTGGAATGGCCGAAGCGTAATTCTTTATTGATCTGAAATAACATGTTTGCTTTGCTGCAACTATTTATTGTCAAGTTTCACTTCAGTCGGCAGTGAAGTGAAACTTGACAATAAAGTTCAGTTGGCAGTCCAGTGATCATAGGTTATTGAGGGCTAGGATTCACCTCAATTTCAACAGAGAAAGAGCAAAATTGGTCAAGAAGAAACAGGTCAACATAGAGGCAGTCAGGGTAAAAGCAGACAAATTGAGGCTGGTACTTGCAAACAAATATGCAACCTGAGAACAAAGACATGATGATGACATAGAGTTAATGAATGAAACCGTTACTAGGTTGGTTTCAGAGGCACCAATTGAAATGGGAGGCAAGGCACCAAGGCAACCAGTAGGCAACCTCTCCCAAGTAACAAAGGACCAAATAAAGAAACGACAAAAATGAAAGTGTCCAACTGAAGAGACAAGGTAGAATTCGCGGAACTGTCAAAACTGATCAACAAGGCGAAAATAAGGGATATTCGAAAGTACAGCGTGAGAAAGACTGAAGAAATCGTAAAAAATGAACGCAGCCTGAAATCAGTGAGAAAGAAACTTGGCATAGGACAAATCAAGATGTACGCACTAAAAGATAAGCAGGGTAATATCATCAGCAATCTCGAAGATATAGTAAAAGCAGCGGAAGAATTCTATACTGACCTGTACAGTACCCAGAGGAGTCAGGATAGCTCAATTAGAAACAGTAATGAACAGGATACAGAAACGCCTCCTATAACTAGCGATGAGGTCAGAAGAGCCTTGCAAGACATGAAACGGGGAAGAGGAGCAGGAGAAGATGGAATAACAGTCGATTTAATCAAAGATGGAGGAGACCTAATGCTAGAAAAACTAGCGGCTCTCTATACAAAGTGTCTATCGACCGCAAGGGTCCCAGAAAACTGGAAGAATGCAAACATTATACTAATCCACAAAAAGGGAGACGTTAAAGAACTGAAAAAATATAGGCCCATTAGCTTACTCCCAGTATTATATAAAATATTTAGCAAGATAATCTCCAATATAATAAGAGAAACACTGGACTTTCGTCAACCAAGGGAACAGCCTGGCTTCAGGAAGGGATACTCTACAATGGGTCACATCCATGTCGTTAACCAGGTTATCGACAAATCCGCAGAGTATAATAGGCCTCTCTATATGGCTTTCATATAGATTACGAAAAGGCATTTGATTCAGTAGAGATACCAACAGCCGTAATCAAGTAACCAAGGAGTACAGAACTATCAAGTAATCAGCGTAATCAAGGAGTACAGAACGCTTACGTAAATACCATGGAAAATATCTACAGAGGTTCTACAGCTACCTTAATTCTACACAAGAAAATTAGGAAGATACCTATAAAGAAAGGGGTCAGACAGGGAGACAATCTCTCCAATGCTATTCACTGCGTGCTTGGAAGAAATTAACTGACGATGGCCCAACTACGCGACGCTATACCAGCAGGGGCGTTCCTCAAGGCGGTGCTCTCAGCCCGACGCTATTCAACCTCGCTCTTATTGGGCTTGCTGAATACTTGCCAACTACCATCAAAATTTCAATATACGCAGACGACATCTGTGTCTGGACTTCGGCAGTCACACGTCCTCAGATACGTGCACGGCTTCAAAGTGCGGCTACTTTGACAACGAGCTACTTGTGTGAACAAGGTCTCAGCATATCACCAGAAAAATGCGCCCTAGTGGCATTTACTCGCAAACCAATTACGCCTTATGTCATCTAAATCAATGGGCGGACCATTTCCTATGTCAGAACCCACAGATTTTTTGACGTAATTATCGACCGAGACCTCTGTTGGAGCCCGTACGTGGCCTACATGAAACGGCGCCTGACAGCAACCTCCCAGTTGTTTAAATACTTGACAGGAAAGAGGTGGGGGATGTCAGTAGACGCAATGCTGATACTCTACAGAGCTCTCTTTCTCGTTTTTTTAAGATGTAGTCTACCTGTACTGAACAACGGCTGCAAGACAAATATTCGTGTTCTGCAGGCAGCACAAGCTCAAGCACTCAGAGTTTGTCTTGGTTTACCCAGATGCACGTCAACTGAGGCAACTATTGCGATTGCTAGGGACCATGCAATGGAAACTCACATCACGGTGGAAGCCCTGAGAACGCACATCAGACATTTTGCACGTGCCCCCTATCATCACCTTGCAACACTACCTTCAGACAGGCACCAAGCATCATTCTCTAAAACTATCGTCAGGTACAACGACAAACTTCCCTCGGGCTTCACCGCTGCATCTAAACCATCGATACCCCCTGCTGCCTTGTCAGCCCCACAGTCCATCTCAGCGTACCAGGAATCGGGAAAAAGTCTGAGCTGTCGTCACCTGTGCTAAAACAACTGTCTCTGCATCTTCTGCACGAGAGGTACGCAGACAGTGCACATATTTATACTGATGGTTCCACAAACATCCAGTGTTCGTCCGGTGCTGTGGTCGTCCCAGCAGAGGTATTACCATCAGCTTTAGGACTGACCACCCAACGACATCTACATCTGCGGAACTAGCTGCTCTTCGCGCTGCACTTTGTTTCGTCAATCGGGAACCACCTCGATAATTGTCAATTTTCAGTGACTCAAAGGCAGCCCTACAATCTGTGCTATCAGCTCTGCGTCGCGGGCCATTCGAACCGCTCGTGCTCGATATTAGATGCCTACTCCACACATCACATGAGAAAGGACATCACGTGACGTTTCAGTGGCTGCCAAGTCATTGCGGCGTCATAGGAAATGAAGACGCTGATAAAGCCGCTCGGGCAGCTCTTGAAGACACACTAGGAAGAGGCCATACCACTTTCGCGGTCCGACGCAGCCAGCAGACTTCGAGTGCTTGCACGGGAAATCTTGCTCTCTCTATGGTGCACACCAAGCAGCAAGACCAACCGCAGCAATCATCAGCACGACCTGCCCTCATTGATGCATCTCTGTATGCCAACTGGACTCCGCCGAAGTGAGGCCACCCTGCTTTATCGCTTATGGCTAGGGGTGGCCTTCACGAAATCTTACTCGTTTCGCATTGGGATGGCCGACAACGCTCTCTGCAATGCCTGTCTTTGGGAGGAGACGCATTCTGTGCGATTGTCCTGAATGTAATGTTCACAGACAGTCCATGCCGTCCGTTCTAGCGCACCTTGACAATAGACCATTGTCAGTTGCAACCATTTTCGCATATCGCCGACAGAAGACATCGCAACTGAAGGCGACGAAGGGACTACTTCGGTTTATGAAGGAGACGGGCTTGGACAAGCGGCTCTGACAGTGATGTCACGTACCGCGCAAGAGTGACAGACTCTAACCAACGATGTGTGTGCCGTGTTATGTGCTCTCTATCTCTTCTCCCTATCTTTCATCTCCCCCATCCCGCTCCCATGGGTAGGGTAGCAAACCGGTTAAGCTAAACTGGTTAACCTCCCTGCCTTCCTTCTCCACTTTTTCCTTCCTTCCTTGGAAGAAGTATTCAAGCTATTAAACTCGGAAGGCTTAGTAGTAAAGATCGACGGCGAATATCTCAGCAACCTTCAGTTTGCCGATGAGAGTGTTCTATTCAGCCACAATTCAGACGAGTTACAACAAATGATTGAGGAACTTAACAGAGAGAGTGTAAGAGTGGGATTGAAGATTTATATGCAGGAGACAAAGATAATGATAAATAGCCGGGCAAAGGAACAAAAGTTCAGGATCGCCAATCGGCTTCTAGAGTCTGCGAAGGAGTAGATCAATTAATCACAGGGAACCCTGATCATGAGAAGGAAATTCACAGAAGAATAAAAACGGCAAACATCGCGAGCGCCTGACCGGAAACTTACCGTTATCATTGAAAAGGAAAGTATACAATCAGTGCATTTTACCAGTGCTGACATATGACGCAGAGACTTGGAGACTGACAAAGAAGCTTGAGAACAAGTTAAGGACCGCGGAAAGAGCGATGGAACGACGATTGCTAGGCATAGCGTTTAGAGACAGAAAGAGAGCGGTTTGGATCAGATATAAAACGGGTGTATAGCCGATATTCTCATTGACATTAGGAGAAAAAAATGAAGCTGGGCAGATCATGTAGTGTGCAGGTTAGATAACCGTTGGACCATTAGGGTTACATAATGGGCACCAAGAGAAGGTAAACGCAATCGAGGACGACAGAACGCTAGGTGGCGCGATGAAATTAGGAAATTCGCGGGTGCTAGTTGGAATCGGTTGGCGCAGGACAGGGGCAATTGGAAATCGCAGAAAGAGGCCTTCGTCCTGCAGTGGACATAAAACAGGATGATGATGATGATGATGATGATGATGATGATGATGATGATGATGATGATGATTCCACGAAGGGCGGCGGCCTTTATCGCCTCTCGTGAGCTCTCTTGCCTGCGTGCCACGATCTATGCCGGGTCCCGTCTAGTCCAGGCGGGCGCTCCTCCCACCCGTCAGCTTTGTTTACGCTCATTTAGTTGCCAGCTCCCTGGTCCTGAGATGCAGCGTGAAGGGCCTTTCATAGCTGCACGCTTCCTGGTGAAGCATTAATCGTCGAGAAGAACTGCCGAGTATAACAATGCTAAACGCCAGTCGTAGCACCTTGCAAAAATTCGGTGCTAAGTTACTTTCCAAAAGTTTGGAAGCTCGTCTGTAGATACCGAGTTTGCCCAGCGTCACAAGCTGAAGTGCGGGCTAGCTTTTAGACGATGGCAGACTTCAATCTCATATATCTATCGCGCATCGGTGCGCCAATAAATATTCTCGACAGTGAACACAAAATTCGGAATGACGGCTACACATTTTCTATAGTGCGAGGCAAAGCGGGCGTGTAGAGGTATAGAGACGCAGTTCTTCTGGGTTCTTATTTTACGCGGTTCAACATTAGTTATTTAAGCAATGGGGCTAGAAGTCAAAGAACCAGGTATTTTAAGGACACGTTACATCTTCATTAACACAATGTAAAACATGTAAGTGGCTGCCATTATTTGATAATCTGGTACAGAGTTGGGCATGCTATGGACAAGTAAAAATCGACGGTCCCGGTACCTACAGCAGGGGAATGTGCATTATATAGTATCATCTTTTACTTCCACGTAATTTGTTTAGCTTCATATTTGGCTACCTTGCATGTTTGTCATTAATGGCATTCACACATCTTTCTTCGTTTCTCATAGATACCGTCTACGCATGCGCGTGCCTACGTCTTTTTAGGACTCATTCATTTCACTAAAAACGAAAGCGTGCGTTAGCCAGAAGGTTTAGAGAAAGTCACAGCATAAAATGAACTTATGCTGGAAGAAGGGGGTGAAATATAGCGCTTACCGTAATGCACCAAACTTTCTTGCCACCGACTATCGACATTCGTTATGTTCTTCTCGGCACCTTTCGGCTACTTGTTTTGCTTCTCAGGTAGGCTCCGCTGCACTCGACTCGAAGAAAAGAGCAGCTTCTCGTTTCCCTTGCACTAAGAAGCCACCTTATGTAGAGGTACTAAAGAGGCCTGAAATGCCCTGGGGCTCGCGCTCTATATAGGCGAGTGTCTCACAGCTGGAAGAACAAGATCGTTAATGCAGAACTGGGAGCCCTGAGCGGCTGCTTCGGGACCCTGTCGTCGCGTCGAGATGGTGCCGATGGAGTGTAGGTAGATGGGCGGGTGCCGGCACACGTTGAATTTCATGAAGGCCGCCCCCAACTCAGCAGTTTTCGTGGCTGCTGGCTTCCTCGAGTAGCCGTCCTCCCATGGGGCGGCCGAGCTACATTAGCCGGTATTGTTCCCGAGGAGCCCTTTTCCGCCGCCGGCCTCGATTTGCTGGGACGCTGAGGTAATGAAGCGGTTCCGAATTGCGGAGTGACCCTTCGCATCGCACGCTGGCTTCTGCTTACGCCGTGCACCCCTCTCTGCTCACGCTTTTGCGCACAGACACACACACGGGTACACGCCCGCCGCTGACGCTCTCTTGCTGCCCGTCCAGATCTCCAGAGTGGCAGCTCTTTCCCACCCCCATCCTTGAGAGCGCGCTCTGCTCGAGCCGCGGCGAGCAGCGCTTTTGATGACACGGCCAAGTATACGTCCTACATGTGACACTGCTGAATGCGATTCCCTTCCCCTTACGTTTCATCTTCGCTTGGAAGCTGCGAGTTTTCTTCTTTTCTCTCCCCATATACTTCCCTTGCGATGTGTAGAATTTTACTGCGAAAATGAAAAGTACGAGTATGCGTTTTGCAAACTGAACAACATGTATGTGTGTGCGTCGAGTTACTCCCCCTCGCACAAGTGTGAAGTGGGCTCTCGAAGCCAGAACGTGCATTGGTGCACCGGCACTTAACCTGGTCTGAGAGTAAACTTCAGTCTTGCTGGCAACTATAATGCCGGCGACCGTGGCATCGACGTGCGGAAGCGGTGGACTAGAGTGGTTTCCTTTGTACTTTAGCGACAGACAGCACATTTCTTCCTTACTAGAGAACAAAATGTTGTGGAAAAGCCGGTGACGAAAGTTGACATTTCCAATATCTAGTAAATCAAATTCACGGATGAAAAAATTGGCTGTGGCTAAGCACAGCTAACCCTGAATATGGAAAGCGAAAGCTTGGTTTAGCCTGATTAGGGCTTGGTTTCACTTGGTTAACCTTTGATTTAGCTGTAATTATTGTACTTAGGTATACAATCATCGTTAAGCCAGGTACGACAGCTGTGCCTAGGTCGGTGGCTAGACATGACTGTGATTAGGCTTGGGTAGACACGCATCGCTCGACAGTGGGACGCCTGTTGTGCCACAGGGAAAACGCAAGTGCTAGACGTGCAAAGAGACGCCGCGAACACTCGCAGCGTCGAAGCACAAACGGACAGGGCGCGAACGCGGTCGGTACATTGATCTCGACGGTGCAGCGCCTGTTGAATTCCTGACCCTTGCCAGTGAAGCAGCTCGACGGGTGATATCCGCGGAGTGGTCAGACGCTGCTTGCCGACGACGGCTTAAAGGGAAGCTGAAACACTTTTCGAAAAAAATGAGTTCTCTGCGGCATTCTACAGTTTTGAGTCCCCTGAACACGAATATCTGGTTCAAAAAGGGCGGAAACAAACGCAAGCGGCTGTTTTTTCAAGAAAACGCGCATCAGCGCCTCAGGGCATCGCGCGAACGCCGCTGTTGCCCGTGATTGGTCGGGGCCGATGTGACGTCACTCGCGGCAGTCGCCGGTCGGCGCCGCCGTTTCAGAGCGTAAGCACGCTGTTCTGTTCTGGCTTCATAGCTGAGTTGTAAGCATTATGGAACGTTCTCGCTGTCTCGGACAGCTTGTATTTTCGCCGTAAATGTTCGAACCGACAGCCGATAAGGAAAATGATGGCGGCAACGATGATGTTGAGTGTGCCAAAAGCGAGAGCGATGTGCGCACCTTCTCGCGCGTTGGAAATCTTAGCTGGTACGTATGGTGTTGTTTTTTTCATGTAGCTGCACGTTCCAATGACGGGAGAAAAAATGCGCTAATGTGTCACTGGGAACTTGCTGCTGGAAGAATGCCGAAGCACTAACTTCTCATTAGATTGTAAACACGGGTGCAATTCCGCGATGTCAAGTACCTTGCCGCTGCTTGTCTAAAGTCCCGTGGTTTTTTGAGCGTTGATACACGATCGCGAACATAAGTGCCACGTTTCAAACCGCGCACATGCAGTGCTGCGAGGTACAGTCACGGAAGTTGCTTATCATACACATCCAGAGATGGCCAGAGGTATTATATGTGCAATATTCATATTATGGTTCGACGACTTTGCGATTGTGGCTCGATCAAGAATCGGTATGCGTGTTCCATGCTAGTGTTGACATAAAGATATTAGGCAGTTTTGGCACCGCCGTGTGGTAAACACGATAACTGCAACCGTACGTTGAATGTCACTAGGCAAGCCTATACTCCATTTCATACCTCAGGTGCAACGCTGTGGAAGCTACGCACGAAGTCCGGTCACCAAAATTTATTACTGCGCGCGTTTCCGTCTATGCTTCGCAGCGTGCCAGCGGCGTTTGCTCGCGCGAGCATGCACGTGAACCTGCCGCGACGGGCAGCTTCACGAAAGAACATTTTACGAAAATCTCAAAAGAAAACAAACGTGACCGGCGGCGGCGGCAGATCTCTCGTAGCGTCGTTCAGTAAAGTAGTGTCCCGGGAACCCGAACGGAAGCGAGGACGCTTCAAGGTCTACAGCATCTGCCGGCATGGCCGCGCTGCAGCATCCAAGGCCGCAACAAGACGCAATCGACCGCAGGTGTCATGATTGCAGGGCTTATGCCGCAGCCACATTCGCTGCTACCTGTTGTCCGAATGGACAAACCACGAAAACATTAGCCGCAAGCATCGAGATTCAGTGACTACATACGACGACTGGATCCACCAGCCAGTGGAACTTGTACGACGCATTGTATAAACAAAACAATAAACTTCAAATTTGAGCTAGAAGTCTCTTACCCAAACTCTGACCGTCACCGCCAATGCTCGTACCCTCAGTCGGCCCTAAGGGCGTCATGTGCTTGATAGAACAATCGAACTAGTCAAGACACGGTCAAAATGACAAAGTCAAGATGTATACGAAATGCTAGAATGGAAGGCACGCATCGCATACCTGATTAACTGAAGCAATCTAGGCGACAATTTGTCTCGCCACGTTCCAAAGGGATGCCAATAAATCATCATCATCATTCTAATCATCATCATGATCCCCACCACCGGCCACTTTTCCTAAACTCGTGTTCTCATTCCACCGTACTCCGAATTAAGCCCAAACACCACCCTTTCAAACAGTAAAACTGTATTCGTTAATTTCGTCGACCAGTACAGTCACCGTATTGAATGCTTTTATTGCTAACACAGATAACATTATAACATTACAACTAGTAAGTTACTTGCAACGTCTTCCTTAGGTAAGAAGACACACTAAAACACTATAATTATCGACTATGTACGATTTCTTTCAGGTTATCTACGTGATGGCAACTTTTGTTTCGGTGGACCTGCCTGAATGTGTGTATAAATAGCAGGTCATGTAAGCGTGATTAGAAAGTGCATGACTATCACTTATGCCCGCCTAAAACGTCAGTGCCTGCAGCATGCGCTTTTTAGTATTTGATAATCAAGTTACCTCGTTTGACTCAGTTCCTTGGATCATGAGTAAGAGACTTCGGCGAAAACAGCAAAAGCAAGGAAGTGAAAGGGAAGAAATTGGGGAGAAGAAAGAAAACTAACACATTCTTGTGGCCAAGACAAAACCACATTTATTCTTTCTTTTAGCGCCCAGGCAGCGTGGAATTAGAGGGATTGCTCTCCCTCTGCGGTCGATGCTTTTATTCCAGGGCTCTTGCGGACAGCACAGACTGGTATTCTTTTCCGAAAAGTATCTTCTTGCTTCTGCGTCGATCCATACAGGATTAGTCTTGCTAATCCACCTGCCGCCAACGGCGAATGCCACTCCTTTCTTTATCCCCGCGTTTTCTCTTTGTTTATCTACGTGTCATTTTTTAGTCTCCGTGGGAGGGGTCTCTCTTTAATCAGCTTAATTAAGAGCGTGGCGCCGCTGCGAAGCAAGACCTCTTTTCCTCGGCTCCATGGGCAGTTTTCCTTATTTTCTTCGACACAAGAGCCGTCGGCCTTGCGGTGGGCGCCTGTCTTTCTTTACTTACCATTTTTCCCATCACTGGGCTTCATTTCCGTACAGACGCGGGTAATGATGTCCTGAGGAGAGCAGCCCACACGCTGCCAGCTTGCATCTGCCGCATGCATCACCATGTACCAGCTGTTGTAGTTTGCTTCTGTTCTATGTTTGAGCCGCGTCTCTGTTCAAGAAACTTTAATCTGGGGATTCTTAACAGTTTAGGCGAGGACGTGCCTTCGTCTGCAGGCGCTTCTTGGGCTGCGCGTACTGCGTAGAGTTCTCGACGGCTATATTATTAGAAATAAAACAGAAGCAACTGGAATAGGCGGTAACACAGCCAGTGCAATTAAACATCAACCATGCGCCGCATTCTCCCTAACTTTATGCACAAGCTCCCGAAGCGCAGAGTAGCCGGATACCCTTCTCAATATATGATGCCTCTGAGATTCACACCCATGAACCGCAGTGATACTTATAATCTTAGTGACACAAAGGAGACAATGGTCGGGATCCTGTCACTGGCACATGCGGACATTTGGTCCCATATCCTTTACAACAATAATGCAGGAAGCCCAAGCATTGCCAGCTAAATTTAAGATCTCAAGACCCTTAAGTCCTTAAAGAATACCTAGAAACTGCAGTTAGAGGATTTCAGCACTGCTCAATAACCAGCTGCATTCAGGCTACGTTCGCAAACATAGTCAGCATGCAAATTTAATGCGTCTGCATAGCCTACCACTGTAGAAATTCAGCTTTCACTTCGTACAGAAAGAAGTAAACAATAGGTACAATAAACGGTAACATTTCATTTATATGACAATGAACAATGGCAATACATCTTCCCAAACTTCGTAATCTGTTCTCATTTACAGAACCTTTCTGTAAAAGAGGGGCACTAGTTCAGTGATCATAAATCATTTAGAGCTCCCAGAAACCAGTCTTCAAGGGCGTGCTGTTATACCTTTCCTTTTCTTAACTAACGTGTTTTTCACATGGATCAACCATCAAGTTAAAATTACTTTCGAAAGTGCCTTTGAAGAAAGCGGGGACAGAACTTGCTCCTGGTCTGAACTCTCTGAATTGCTGCAACTTCTGCTTCTCTTCTTAAAAGAATGCGCGAACATTATATATAAAAATTAGGCATTGCGAACCAAGAGACTCCGATGATAGTGTAACGATAACCTAAATACACGGTGTAACATTGCACTGAGAAGCAATACTGTGGACTAGGACGTGAAAAACTTGGTCACTCGACACACTTTACTGGATACTATCAACTGATAGCAGATTCATACAGTTGATAGTCGGTGTTTCAAGTATGTCTAGCGTGCTAGTTCTTCCCGTCTTTGTCTACAGTACTTCTTTGCAGCTAAGTTTTCCGGCACATCAGAGAACAAACTGGCCCACTGCAACTTATTATTGGTAAACAATACGTCTGCGACATCTAGGCATGAAAAAATTTTGCATCATTTCACCGCCAAAGAGAAGCAATCATAACCCGACAATCGCATGAAAAGAAAAAAGAAAGAGCAATGCAGGCAAAATAGCGTTAATTACCGGTAAACAGTGCAAAATACCGCTAAAGCTAACGGCAGGTCCGCAAAGTTCGCATCACT
The DNA here is from genome assembly GCF_050947875.1 of Dermacentor variabilis. Classification (NCBI taxonomy): domain Eukaryota; kingdom Metazoa; phylum Arthropoda; class Arachnida; order Ixodida; family Ixodidae; genus Dermacentor; species Dermacentor variabilis. The sequence continues at coordinate 282,267,120 of NC_134568.1, forward strand.
TAAAACAACTATCACTCTGACTTACCGTTAATTTATACAGGAGTGTAGAACTTTTATCTATATATTTTTATTCTGGTGGCAGGGATGAGAAACAATGAATATCTATATATGGACTTTCTATATCGTCATTCGAACATCAGATTCGCAATTTCATGCTTAAGCTACAGCCCCGCTTATTGAATGGCTTTTAAACACAACTTCAACTCTGCTGTTTTGAATACTGTTTACGTCGTTTCCTACTTCAGATTATGCCTTAACCCTATCGTTTTATATTCGGCCTTCTCCATTGTATTATCGTTTTGTCTTAATAAGTATATGTATTTGTTTCTTTGTAATTTTATATCCTGCTGCTTTTTTGTTGTTGTTAAGTAGTATTTGTGTTTCTTTTCACATTACAAAAGGTCCCCCTACAGTGTTTACACTATGGGATCTTTTTCTGTACTAAATATCTATACTTTTGTATCTGCACTAAGTATTCAATAAACTTCAGTTCAAATTCAAATAAGATTGCTCGTAAAGGTATGGCGCGCATTGCTTAAAGTCATTTGGTGATATTCTGTATAACAAAAATTTAAATAATTTCAGCGCCGAGTCTTCGCACACTATAATTTCTACATGCCGTATTCTACAGGCCAGTGATGATACGCTGCCACTTAGTCCCCGTAAGGGTAAGGAGCAGAGTAGGAAACTGGATGGTTGACTTGGTGCATTTCCTCACCTTGATCTTGTTTTTCTATCTCTACCTCTTGTCAATGTATGTTGCTTCCTGACACGTAGCGTAGATATTGAGAAATATTCCAAGACAGGCGTAGACTACAGGTTAGCAAGGGCACTATAAGCCGAAGTATATTTGTTCACCGAGTCTATTTACTTACTTGAGCACTTGTCGCAAAATGCAGCTCATGGGTGAGCAACTGGCTTGGTAAAAGGTGATTCTGACAGTGGTTGCTCAGTGGCTATGGTCTTGGGCTGCTGAGCACGAGGTCGCGGGATCGAATCCCGGCCACGGCGGCCGGATTTCGATGGGGGCGAAATGCGAGAACACCCGTGTACTTAGATTTAGGTGCACGTTAAAGAACCCCAGGTGGTCGAAATTTCCGGAGTCCTCCACTACGGCGTGGTTCATAATCAGAAAGTGGTTTTGGCACGTAAAACCCCATAATTTAATTCTGACATTCAAGCTTGCGCTGCTACGACTGCTGCATATGGGCCGGGGTACTGTGGGCATCTGTACGTATATGCAAAGATCACATCATGTGCGCACGTGCATGAGGTATATTTAGTCCGGGAAAACGCCGCCGTATAGCAGCGCGCTACGTAATACGCCATATCAACTGGCCCCGTTTGAAGCTTTGCGAATGCTATGCAGTAAAACCCGTTTATTTCGCAGCGACCATTCAGAAAGTTCGGCGGCGCATGTGCACAAAGACGCGAAAATGTACACAGGATCGTTTATAGCTAAAATATTATTCCGGTTGGCTACAGTGTGCTGAGAAAGGGCTTAAAGTAAATAAAAATGAGCCATTCCACTCTGTGATGGTGGATGACCAGCGAACCTGTTTAGCGCACGACACAGAAGTGACACAGAATTTCGAACACTTGTCTTGATCTGTGGTCATCGTGACGATGTAGGTACGCACACACATACGCGTATCACCTCTGTTATTAAATGTGTCCGTCACGCAAGGCAATGAAGGGCTCATACCCGCTTAAGCAATGGCTCATACCGCCGTAAACGCGGCCTCCCCATTACGAGGACTGAAAAGAAGGTAAATTCCACGCTGGAATGATGAGCGAAAACGGAGTCAACTGTGGAAGAAGACGACGACGAACGCGTGAGCAGTGGCACGAGCGCGTTCGCGCGGCTGGCACCGAGAATTTTTTTAACAGCCCTTTTTGAAAAAAAGAAAAATCACCGCGCAAGCACTCCGTACACATGGTTAACCAGCGAAGCTGGAACGTGCGGTCCCGGTGTTTATCACCAGGTTAATCCCGACGGTTCATCAAACGACGGCTTGGTAGGCTACCGAATTCTCGGTACGCAGTTGCTGCTTGCACTCGGCTGCACGAGCTGGTTCTTGTGCCCGGGCTCCAGCATCGGCACGGCGTAGACGAGCTCGTTCCCGGTTCTGCTCGCGGTGTTGCTTATCGAAAGCTGCCTGCTCCTCAGGAGAACGTGTCACGCGTGGCCTGCCCATTTCACAGCCGGACTGGAACTGCTGCGCGCGCCGCCCGGCTTCGACGGAGTGCAACATCACTACTGGCGCAGCTGATCTAACACCATCTAGAGAGCACAAGACCTTTTCACGCCGACCCATGGCGTCATGTTACCTGGTCCGACTGCCATAGAATCTGATGGGGATGCTCCCGAGTAGGGAACAGTGATTTTGACGTCACCGCTTTCATCACGCCAGCCTTGTCAATGGAAATTTCGGGCCAGGCAGCGTGACGTCATGAATCGTAGTAAACAAGCCTTGTGCTATCTAGGTGGTGTTGGCTAATTACGCGCCTCTCTTTCTCTATTTTCTTTCGCGCATGCGCGCAGAGTAGTTTTCGGCGTACAGGCGACCGACAGACGCACGGATGGACGAATTGGCTAGCCATATACAGTTTCGATGTAAAAAGCTGCGCGCAGAAGAAACGATGGCATGAATAAACGCGCGCCTGCAACAAAGCTTTTGAATTAAGCTTTTAGTATGCACACTTGCTTTTGTGGCAGTGAAAGATTTCTTTATCAATATGCAGACATGGCACTCAAAATACTAGGGATGATTTTTGGCACGATGACTCGCGTTCTTTGTTGATGCTTCATCTTTATTTTCGCTCTTGTATTTGTTAGTGTTTCAGAGCGCTGAAGTACCCGCTTTTACAGCGAAGCTGTCTATGGCTAGAATCCGGGATCCGGCTAGAATCCGCGGAAGAACTCTCCCCTAAAAAGTGAGGGTGAAAGAGCCAACAACAAAAGCGAACGCATATCGCTGCTCGCGTCGGAGCTCGGTTTGACGGCCACCTGTGTCGGAAACGGCGCTCCGTCGCACCTTTCTCTCTGTGAATGTTTGACGTAATACGTGAAGTAGTGTGCGCCTGATAAAGCGACCAAAGGGAATGTTTTGGTACCATTTCGCTCCACCATTGCTATGGGAAGGCCGCGCGTGTTGCGTACGCGTGAAGAACAGCCTATCTACGAGGAGCGGTAGCGAGAGTAGCGGCGGGAGAGAGACCATTGACATCGTGCCAACCCGGCAGCCCGAGAAGAGCACGCCCGCGTTGTGGTACGTAAGCGACGAGCAAGAGCCGACGACGCATATCGCGACGCCGAGAATGCCGTAAGGCGACGTCGACGCCACGAGGGCATGGTGCCGAGACTCGACGGCGCCTACGCAGGGTTTCAGAGAGACTTTCTCGGTCCCAGCTTCGGATCACGCTGCCGAGTACGCGATCGCCTATGGTTCGGTAACGACTACTCGGAAATCAACGGCATACGGTCGGAAGAGCGACCGCAGAAGGCGGTGGATGTGCTGACGCGGTGCTTTCCAGGCAGTTACGTTGAGCAGTTTCGAGACTGCGGCACGTGTAAGGAATAATGTAATTATGGGGTTTTACGTGCCAAAACCACTTCCTGATTATGAAGCACGCCGTAGTGAAGGACTCCGGAAATTTTGACCACCTGGGGTTCTTTAACGTGCACCTAAATCTAAGCACACGGGTGTTTTCGCATTTCGCCCCCATCGAAATGAGGCCGCCGTGGCCGGGATTCGATCCCGCGACCTCGTGCTCAGCAGCCCAACACCATAGCCACTGAGCAGGCACGTGTAAGGAGGCGCTGATAATGGGTAACGTGCCTCGGTTGAGTACAACGCATGTACAGAGGTTCTGCCAAATGGTGCGGTTACACGTTTCTCGACGACGAACGGTTACGTGTAGCCGCATGTGCCGGCGCATCTACCGAAGCTCAACGCCGATCGCACCAGCTTCGCTCGTCATGCATATTCAAAGAGTGGAATGGGTCATGAATTTTCCCTATTGCCTTTTCTTTCTGTTTTCCTTTTGTATTTATACGTTTCTTTAAACAGGCTGATGTCTTCCATATCAGTTAACTGGCGTAGCCGGAGGTGTACAGCTTTTAAACCTCTCCAGTCATGCCCAAATTGACGCTACTATATACTTATAGACGTCGTGCGGGAGCCCGTAGAATAGCTGACCTCATACCATGGCCAGGCGAACATATCGTTTTTTTTTTATTAAACGCTATATTTATTCCTATCTCATAAACAACCTTTTTCTAAACGCTTTCCAAGTTGACAGCAGGCGACCGAAGAGTTACCAAATTTCTCGCGTATTATCTCCAGTTCACGCCGGCATTTCGTGAGTAGGGAAGTTGCGCAAAAACCAACCCTCTCAGCCACCTAAATTTCAGCTCTGTCGCTCTCTCGAAGACAAAAGAAAAAATGGCCAATATATCATTCGAGATTCAAAAAATCATGCGAAAATCCGAGCGCTATGGAAATTCTTGATACGCTCGAAATTATATACTGCTGTGAATTATGAGTTGCAGCCCTTCTTTCTTTTTCATTTATTTATTTTTATTTTTTCGCAGGCTCATACAGCTGGAGTGCTAAATTTGCGAAGATCCTGCAACTCGGTTGCAATATTCTAAAGGACTATGGGTGGCTTGCTTTTGCTCTCAAGTCTGTAAATGACTTCTGCTTCGCCCTGCTTATTTTTTTAAATGTGCGCTTCACCAAGGCCGAGGTGCCGCGAGCGTCGGCTGGAGTTTCATGGCAACGGTGTGCGCCAAATAATGAATTATCATTTTTTTTTCTTGCAGAACTGGGACCGCAGCGTTTCGAGGAAATTTATTCTTATGCAGACGCTGATGCATAAAGTTCTTCTTTCGACGTACGGTCATATTAAATGTTCCCTCAGTGTGCGTGTGTGCGTGTGCGTGTGTGCGTGTGTGTGCGCGCGCGCGCACGTATAATCGTCATTAATTCAGTCGTTCATTCGTTCATACTGTCAGCCATGTGTTGGACAATTACGGCTAGGAGCGGAGGCCCATGCAATTATTAAAATACAGTCAATGTGCACACATGAGCGAGACTGTTGCTCAATATCAACTAAACTAGAAAAAAAGAAAGACATCGCTTACACATATAAGTGACTACAGGGAAATAGCTGGCGCAGCGGCTGGTCAGAGCATACCAAAGCATCGGTGTTACCTAAGAAATAGAAAAAAAATACCATCTAAATACTGGTTTCACGCTCACGGAGAGGGTAAAAAGCACACTATGGCGGTGAGGAGAGCGCTGATTAATTTTAATTAAAAACTTTATGACAGAACCCGTCTCACGATGAATTTCGACGTGAATGCGATTAGCATTGCAGCCGTGTAGCGACACATCCTATTGCAATGTTCCTCACTTCTATGTAGTCGAGTATGTGGATGTCACACTAGATTCACGTATTCAATAATAGGTCCGATTATTTTTATAGGCTAAGCATTTAATCTCTGGAGTGGCACTTCTTAAGGGACGCCTAAAGTCGCAAAATACCTTAGTGGCTTTGTTTGGCACATACTTCTGATATATGAACATTCCAGCGACGATCATGGCAGAATGTGACACAGGGATACGTGATTATTTTCTACTGTCGAAAGTACACATTCGACAATGTAGTGATAACTGAGAGCATTTTTCAAGGCAGTGTCTTCCTTGGCGAGTTACCAGCACTTTTCTGTGTCGGGTATGCTTGTTACTTGTTCGTTCGTGGTCTCTGGTGGGCCGATCCAGAAGATAGTTTAAATGAATGTGCCACTGGGCCCACTGCAGGTATGTGCCGCAGGATATGAGCCACTGGGGCACTGAGTATGTGATGACTACGACGATGATGATTAAGAGGATGCTGATGATAATGACGATGATTGATTATGGTGATAATGATGATGATAATTATGATAACTGACGACAAAAGTTTGGAAGGCGATTCAACCTTTAGTTGAACGTCCATCAAAGGTTGTCGCCCTCTAGCATACCTCTAATAAATCATACAGTTTATACACGCCATTGCCACCGCGAACTCGCTCAGGAAGACTGTCTTTCATCGACATCAACAAGACGTCGAATCGCCAGCAATTTCTTTCTCCTGACGTACTCACGAATAGTATGATACTAATGTTCATTTACATTTTCAGGTATCCCACCAACTCATATTTTTTTCTGCCAGATTACCGTTCAGTTCAACCTGATTTTAATATATTCCAATTGCATTGTACGGTAAGTAGTCATGCTCACATAAAGTTACTGAAGTAGTAAGATCGTTAGATATGCATTTTACAGGAAGACAAGAATAAAAGAGGTTCCAGAACACCGAGAAGGTACGAATGTACGAACGGAACTATTCTGTTACAGAGGAAAGCCTGAATATTGCGCCAATCCCTAGCGGTAAGTTAGAATACGGCAGATTATCGAAAGCGTTAGCGAAATGTGAGAATACCTTATGAATCCGGCCATGAGAACGTATAGTTTGAGGGAGGTGATGTATTACTTGGATTAATTGCCTTATGATGAACAAACCTTTCCGATAAGCATCTTGACGGGGCTATATAAAATTATTATTGTCGAGGTACGTCATGAAATGATTAGCAACAATTTAAAATTCGTAATAATGGGAGAAGTGAGACGGTAGTTCTCGACGCCACAAGTAGGACAACTTTTATGCACGGGTACACACTTCCATGCAGCCGGGTAACGCCAGCTCTTAGATTTAATCGAAAAATTAGAGGCAAATGTTTTGAAATGTAAACAGCATAACTGTTAAACAGCATGACCGCTAAATGCCATTCCGTATTTTGCACGAATAATCTACTGTCTCTGAAAACTCGGAGATCCGTCGGAATGACTTCGCTTGCATACCGATTTGCAACCGTCTAAGCAAGACATGAAGGTGGCCGATAGTTTTAAATGCTCGCTTAATGTCTTAAAAGTCTGTTGTAATTACGTTTCCGCCGCCAAGTTCATGCTCCATGTATGTTGCAATTATCATCATTTGTGGCAAAAAAAAAAACGTAGATAGAAGCATGTATTCCCGTTTCGTCACCACAACAATTAAACCTGCTCTCAGTCGCTTTCCCATTTTTGTTTTGTTTTGTTCTTTTTAGATATGGAGCTAGTCACGCTAATGACGGAACGAGTCTAAAGATAAAGGTGTCTTTCCCAACTGTAATATGGGTTTACTCTAGCAGTCTTTCACGAGCTGAGGACACTTCTACTCACTCGCGAGTCATTAAATATCGACAAAGGCGCTCTGATGCCAACTGCGCCAAAATTCGTGAGCCTATATCTACTATGTGTTACAGAGTCCGGTCATGCAGCGGTGCTCTGGCGACATGTCGCAAGTGAGCATTATAACTTATCAAACGCTATCAAGTTGGCTATGTTATGCAGAAAAGTAGGCACTTGCATTGTTTCGTCAGTGAAACGGGGCCCGTATTAAGAAAAATGCCCTTACGCTAACTATAGTTACAGGTACAGCGCGAGGAAGACAAGGCGGACAGTATACACACACAGCACTGGCTTTGCATGCATTTAAAAGAAACTTCGTTCGTTCGTAGTAGTCAGCGTAGCTGATATATTACCAGTTGAAAGCTTTGCGTTGCTGACTAATGTATGTATATATATATATATATATATATATATATATATATATATATATATATATATACACACAAAGTACACGAACGGTGCTGGAGATATTGAAGTTCACGTCAGTGGATGATGTGATTACGTATAAGAAAAGTAGGCCCTAATGTCGTCGGCAATTGAAAGAGATAGGTAAAGGAAGGAGAACGTGTTGAACGAGTTTTCAAGGCATTTCAGAATACCCAAGTCGTCGGTAGCTTCAAAGTTATAAAACTATTCTGACTGAACAATTTTGAACTACCTATAGACATCATGTTCAATCATGCTGTTGTCATCTTATGGTCAGAAGCGCCTTCAACAAGTTCTTAGCTGCAAACGAAGCACGGGATGCGTACACACATAAACGTCATGTTTACGACATTGTTTCCCTGAAAGAATAAACCATCGCGTCGTCAACGCCAGCGTTTTCGTCCTTATCGTCCGGCCAGCTACGTACCATACTGTTCCGGGAGGCACTTAAGGAACTTCTTTCGGTGGTGCAGTTCTTATTTCTTGTTTATTTGTTATTTAGTGTTTAGCAGTTTTGTTATTGTGCGCGTATGTGTTTCTACTTCATTCTAGGGAGAAAAAAAGAAGATGCATTTTACTACTTTATTATTATTATTATTTTGCAGCCAGAAGAAGCATACATATATATTTTCGCATGCTACAACCGTCCGAGTCGATTGAGCTGTCTGAGTTAATAACAATCACGCACCGACTCTCTTCTCAAGAGCCGACTGCATTGGTTCACTACAAGAGCGGCTTACCTGCCCGTCTGTCATACGAACTCACAATAATCATGGCGCTTCTATGAAGTTGCCGTTCGGCTGATAGATCGCCCATAGCGTGAGCTTTAGGAAACCGCAGAAGGCACGAACAATCGGCGCTTCAGTTAGCGGATCCCGCTATATTTACATTACATGGGGGAGAAAAAAGAGGGGAGGTGGCTCCAGGATTGGCAAAATTTGTACGTGGAATGGCGTCAATCCACAAGAGAAGGGAAAAGCATAGGCGCATGCTTTATTGGGGAATTAGCATTTTTTCCACCGCAGGACCGCAAAGAGAGAACTAGAACAAAAAATGGAGGTAAACTCGAAAAAAAAAAAAGTTTTCGTCCGAGGCTACCGCATCGAGCCCTATGCTCGGTGGCTTTGTAATTTAAGCACAAGTGTGTTCCGCTTAATTCAAAAGCCAAAAGAGCTTTTTTTGAAGGTCCACTTCAGAAAAATTACGCGGCTAAAAACTTGAAATCGGGGTCCTGTAGTGTGTTGGGAATTTTCTTTTTAACTCATACTTCGTCTCCTGTATTGTTCTTCGCACCCTTTTGAAGACAAAATGAGTGCAAAAAGCGTACGCCCGCTAATAACAAGCCCCGAGATGCATTAATTGTGCGCCCACGCTAAACTAATTCTGCCTAAAATCAAAATTACTAATGAAATATGAAGAAAAAATCTAGAAAATACGTGGCAGCTGAGGCCGTTCACGCCTCTTCTTCCCCCCTACACACCGGCACACATACTTTTTCTTTATTTTTTGGGGGGGTGTGTGTGCCATTACGAACGTTTTGGCTTTGCTTTAGAAATAAAGATAGCGATGCACTGATAAATGAAAATGAACTGAGTACGAAACTTTCAGCGAAGGAAGTTGGTTACTTTTTCACGTATTTTCATATCTGCTACCAGTCGCCGTGTTTATTCTTGGTAACACCTTCTGCTTCAAGGAACACGAGAAAATTGTTAAGCTTGATGGCACTGACCACTTACGCCCACGTTGATTGCTTTATTCATAAAGCCGGTAGATACTCGAGAAAAGGGGGCCTGCGTAAACTTCCTTATCAAATAAAAAAAATACTCAGAACAAGTCAGACGCTTGCGGAATGTTTAAGGAAAAAAAAAACACAAACTTCTGCTGTTATCTGCCCGAAGGTATGTCACAGTTTTCACTTCTTTCATTGTAAACGTATGAAATTTGTGTGAGACTCAGTTTGTTTATTGAGGAGTTGTTTGAATTACGCACCTGTCCTCACAGAGTTGGAACGAGCGGAAGAGAGTGTTCATTGTTTGGTGCGTACTTCAATCCTGTGCTCTTCTACTCGCACATATAGCCTTTCAAGAGCATCTAAGTGTAGAAGATCTTCCCAGAAGGCACGATACACTGCACACTTACGGCGGCTCAGTTGTGGCTTGATCGTAACATTTGCGAGTATAAGGAAGAGTTATGGAAAATCGTTTTCCTACGAGTGAGGGGTGATGTGGCTAACATGTCAAACATGAACAGTCTATAATGGGAACCTCAATAGTGCTAAAAAGACTGGAACGAGGCGATAACACACGTCTGTGTATGTCTGTCCCTGTCTCTTTCGCGCTGTTGAGGTCCTCAGTATGACAAACTAGCCCGAATCATCGCCTTGGCCTTGTGGCGCTCGGAAGAACAAGAAGAAAAAAAAGAAAGAAAAAAAAGAAAGCATGAACACTGTCGATCCGCCGATAGCATTATCAGCAATGTGTCCGCCATCGTGGTTTCTAATATATCAATGGACATGCTCTGCACTAGATATAAAAATGCACACGAAAAAGTGTCCCTGAAGTGACACGCCACATAAGCGCTCTTGCCGAATTGCGAGTGCAATTCGCCCTTTCAACCGCAGTATTGTACGGCAGGACACCGTCCCACTTCACCCGCCGTGGTTGCTCAGTGGCTATGGTGTTGGGCTGCTGAGCACGAGGTCGCGGGATCGAATCCCGGCCACGGCGGCCGCATTTCGATGGGGGCGAAATGCGAAAACACCCGTGTGCTTAGATTTAGGTGCACGTTAAAGAACCCCAGGTGGTCAAAATTTCCGGAGTCCTCCACTACGGCGTGCCTCATAATCAGAAAGTGGTTTTGGCACGTAAAACCCCAAATATTATTATTATTACCGTCCCACTTACAAAAGCTGGCAGAGCGCAAGCCACCTGATTGCATAAGTGGAATGACTCCCTGTTTTTCGCAAGCACTTATTATTTGGATATTGCTTATCGCGCACTTTTTTCCGCACCAACGAACTCCGATGAAAGACGCCCGTTCTATAGAGTTTGCGTAGCTCGCTGAGAACACTCGAAAGCCGTCCACATTTTTACCAAGGACGTACAGTTGTGCATTACAACGGGAATGACGGGCAATACCACGTTTCCTTCTCTAGAAAAACCGTTTTCTGTCAAAAAGGCGGAAGCAGAGACGTACCGGACAAGGTCGCCGCTACTGTTGGAGGGCTCCTGTAGCGCTAAATTCCTGGTTCCCTGGAGCAATGAAAGTGGCACAAGGGCTCACTATTCGGCCCGACAAAGGCCGGTCATGGTACCGCGTAATCGATTTAAAACGTTGGACTATAGCGCATGTGGGGAGCGTTGGCGACCATGCTTCTTCAAGTTTAACAAAGCTTGTTGTTGGCCGAGTTGGGTGCTTAGATGCCATGGTGCCTATACGATACCCCATGAAGTTTAACATCAGCTCTTATTGCCAACTGCCACTTTCTCTTGGAAGGTACTGAATGCCCCTACGATAGGAGATCACGATTATTTTCTCCAAGACACTGCGGCAGCGTTACGCTGTAGCGACGCTAAGGCCTGCAGAGGTTTGTCCGTTCTTGCAGAGGACGCACGCATGTTTCGACACGGACCGAGTACTTCTTTTCGGCGCACTACGAGACTCTGGCGACGTTTCGATCGACCCATATTAGCCTGCGGCGACGTTCCATTTCTTTTTTTCATCGACCGCTGCTGCTTCAAGCCCACTCCGTAAATAAATCAATAAGCGTAGCAAATAAGAAGTGATTACGGAAATCAATGGATGGCGAATAACCTGCGCTCCAAAGAACATTTTCATTAAAAAAAAGAAAATGAAAAATAGCGAGCCGATAGTTGGGCACTGCCACGCACGTCCTGTTTACATGCGTGAAAGAATCCTTGTGTGCGTCTGAAGAAGTACAAAAAAAAAAAAAGAAAGAAAGAAATGGCAACACGTATATTGAGCCGTGAGGCTGGGCGAAATGAGACACGGGGAAAAACGCGACCTTTTTGAGTTTACTGACGTCGATATTTAAAATGAATGGTTATCTTTACTGGGCACTTTGCTAAAATATACCGGTATACTAGTCCGCTTTACGCTACTATAAGGTTGTAATGATTGGCTGAAGAACTTTGTTACACACTACAATAAATTATCACAGGCCTGCGCGGCACTCGCAGCACAGTCACAGGGTATGCTTCAGGACCAGCTCCATAGGAGCTGCGATTCCGGTAGCACGCACTCTATATCTTCGCGGCGAAGTTTCTCAGCGTCTCTTTCACGAGAACGAACTGAACTGTCCGGCCGTCATCGACAGCAAGTTTCGGCTTGTGCTGCTCTCTGCGCAGTGGTCTCCTGAGCCCGACGTTACCTGGTTGCAGCTGCGGTTGTAGCTCCAGGATTAGCTCCTTCAGGAGCGGTTTATACTTTGCAAGGAGGCGCCATGACATGTACCGAAAAGTGAACACAGGGATCGAGACTATGCGGCGCACATGCACATCCCTTCAAACGTGGCACGATACGATGCTGCTGCTGATGATAATGTTAATATATTGGCATCTCCCTTGAAACGGGGAGGTGACAAATAGTCCCTAGCTTGCTTGCTTTATTCAGGTAGGCTATACACGTTTTTCTTTAATTATAGCATATTTGCATACATCTCCTTAATCTTATTTTTCTTCCTCGAAACTTCTTCATCTACCTGGTACAATAATATGCAACTGCAATGTAAAGTGTTCACGTATCGACGCTACGCGGTGTGCATCTCACATCGCGTGACTCCTCGCGCGCTGGGACGCGTGTATAGGGCATGTTTCCGCAGTAGCTAGCAAGCGCTGCAAAAAGATTCTGCTGCTGCTGCTGCTGCTGCTGCTGCTGCTGCTGCTGCTGCTGCTGCTGCTGCTGCTGCTGCTGCTGCTGCTGCTGCTGATGATGATGATGATGATGATGGTAGTGGTGGTGATGATAATGATTTATTGTCATCCCCTTTGAAACGGGGGGGGGGGGCAAACAGTCACCTAGCTTGGTTGATTTAGTGAGGTATGCTATACATGTTTTTCATTCTAGCATTTTTGCATACATCTCTTTAATCTTTTTTTTTCTCTTCCTCAGAACTTCTCTGTCTACCTTGTACCGCTACCTATGCAACTGCTAGATGACGTGGCCCCTAGTACAATAATATGCAACTGCAATGGAAAGTGTGCACGTATCGACGCTGCGTGGCGCGCATCTTACATCGCGTGACTCCTCGCGCGCTAGAGCGCATGCATAGGGCATGTTTCCGCACCAGCTGGCAAGCGCTGGCGTGGCGCAGAAGGTGGTCATAAGCGATCGCAGGTATACGAGCAGTGCATATTGTAAATAGTTCCAATGCATATATCATTTCATTCATTGTAATAAATACCATGTTTAAAAAGAAAGCTGGGTTTAAAATCGGAACGCTCGTGTCTCCTACTGCAAGCCGGCCTCCGCTACAGTGTGACAACCAGCTATGACCGCTGGATACATGACAACAGCTTCCACAAAACACTGCTTCAATCCATACACAACACAGGCCTCACAGCACGCATCTAATACACATATACGCATCAAGAATTATGCCTTAAGGGCAAGTCTTTATCGCAAAAAAGAAAGAAAGAAAGAAAGCTGGCGTGGTGCAGTGGTACAGTACATGGCTCCTGTGCAGAGTGCCCTGGTTCGTTCACGTGGTAACTGTTCTCTTTCTTTTTCTTTTTTATAATTCCTGGGGATAGCTGCATGCCACGGACACCGGCAGCGGCGGCGGCGGTGGACAATATTGTTCACTTAAATGGCTATTGGAATGAGCCTGTAACAGCTTACGCTGTAATAAATATGCGGCAACTGGCACTGAGGTTGGGACCCGCCACAATATGGCTTAATTCTGCTCGGTAAATGTTTTGGAGCCGTACACCGTATGCAGTTCTGCATCGCTACTGCAACAACTTCTTTATTTTGTTCTTTGCTTCCTCCATCTACGCGATGACAAAAGTTTGCTGCTGTAGAAGGCGATTCTCAAATGGGAGCATTGCTCGAACAAGTTTCCCGGAAAGGGCCAAAACGCGTCAAGAAGGCGTTCATTCAGCTTAGTGCGTATCTTTAAATAACTTTCATTTTTCCAGTTCTTGTTTAGGATGTTGCGGAGAGAACACGTTGAGCCTCGTGAACCGGTGGTACAAAAACAGCATCAAAATCCGCCTGCGACAAGAGGCCTTCCATTTGCGCTGCCGCAAACTTGTTCGGTGTTCCCAAGGATTCTGTTCAGACACGCGTGCAAAAGCATAAGAGATTTAAAAGACGAATGGCTTCATAAAAGCGTGTTAAAGCTGGATTCACACGAAAAGGTGAATCGCCGGTTCAATCTGCGGACGAGTATGACGTGGCTCAGTGACGCCGCATCACGTCGCACAAAGGAAGTTGCTGATGAGCTGCTGGTGGCGTCGATTCGTCGCAGCTCAGCCGGGTCACATTCATCTGCGGATTGATTAGGCGATCCGTCCCATTGTGTGAATGCAGCTTTAGGATCTAACCGGCGAGTTATTTCCGTGGAATATGAAAGAACAGCTCGTCGAGCACACTCTGCGCATGGACAGGTCTTTGCTCGGGCTAACGTATAGTACATTTACAAAGGCTTGGGTTCTATAACTTAAAGCTGTGTCATTCTGATTTTATTCCAGACTCCTGACGTCAAATTTACGTAACTGCCGACGCGAGCGTGGGCTTGGGCACGCAACGTATTTTTTTAATAGACCCAATGAAACGCTCTCCTCGTTTACAAGATGTCTCCTTTGTTTGCTTTTAAAGCGGACATGATTACCTACTGCGACACGTTTTCTTTTCTTTAATCTAGCGGGCTGATCACAGGGAAGGAACGCGCAGAGGTGGAGAGAGTCCAGGTTGGGCCGAGCTAGAGGAGAGACAGTAGGTCAAGGAGGCAGAGTGGTTCGAGCGGCGCTGACGTCTCGCCGGCGTTACAAAGAAGAGGCAGAGGTAAGGACAGTGGGATCAGTGTGTGCGATTGGCCCGCTTCCTTGGGGTGGCTCCTCGAGGATTGCGGCGGCGTGCAACGTAGAGATAGAAATACGGCAAAGACGGACCCTCTGCGAAGAAGAGTTGGCAGAGCGACATCGCCTACGTACCGAGAAGGCTTTAGAACGTCATAGTGCCAAGAGGGTTGCGGAACGGGAGCAACGAGTGGCCCATCAGATCAGAAAGTTCAGCGCTCAGCGCCGCGAAGTGGAACGTCAGCAATCACCTTCGGCGGACGCGCTAACAATTACTTCGAGAAGCCCTTTGTTAATGAGTCCTTCGGTGCAGTGCACGCAGTCGGTTGCGGTTCCACTCACACATTCGGTATTGATAAACTAGAAAGAAATGAGCTGACATCATTGATCGCTCCACGAAAACCTTTGCCTTCACTCGTCCAAAAATTTACACAATAAATTCATGCATGTATTATAAACAATCTATAAATCCTCAAACACAATGTCTTCAGAGTCTTGTTAGTACCTCCACTGCATTTCGGTGATACACAGACCCATTCAACGAGATAAGAATGCGATTCGCTTACTTACTTACTTCACTTATTTAGATAATCGTCTTCGATGGTTACTGCATCAATATTTTTTCTTAGAGGTACCGTCCATCGATGTGCATTTAGGACGAAAGCGCCTATTAAATGAGCGATTGCGTGCTACTGATAGCAAAATTGTTTTACATCCGTTCAAAAAACTGACAAAAAAAAACTGACAAAAAAAAAAGCCGAATCTCTCTCTCTTATGTGATAACCCATTTACGACCGTAGAAAGCTACTTGCGGCTGTCACTCTAAAGTGTAAGCTAGAACGGATGAAAAAAAAAGAAAGGGACGTTGTGGAAGCACACCAACAGTCGAGAAGGAAAGTACACCGGACTTCTAGCCACTTAAAAACTGACTAGAAGAAAATTAAAGAGTATAGCAAGAAATGTGAACACCTATATTCTGAAGTTCAAAATTTATTCACGGACAATTTTTTTTTCTTTTGTAGAACGCTCGCAAGCGCGTTTATAAATAACGGTCCTAGAAGACCAAGAACTGCACTGAAGCTTTTTTTTTCTGTGTTCAGTTTTGTGTCACCATGTTTGATTTTTGGGGCAGTGCGTTGACGCCAGCGTCACCGCAATGAGGCACGTGGTACTAAGCCACCTTACCGGCGGACTCGAGCTAAAGCTCCCGTCTACAACTTCGCTCATGACTGCCACTGTAACCTGAGAATGAGAACGGAGGAAATAAAGAAGGAAAGGGGGGGGATGTTGTAAGGGTTGACTAGAGAGGCCCGGAGCTTTACGGCATGTGCCCTCGGATCACTCGTTACTACTGCACCATCGAACTTACACTGGTCGGTGGCCGAATCAGCTAACCACATCCTCCCTTCCGGTTCAGTTGTCTGCCATTCTTGTGTTTGAACGAGCCACCTCTAATGAAAGGCGGACGAGATTCAGCCCCTCAGTCGCTTCAACATGACCACTGCTTCACTTCGAAGGGAGAGTAACGGCTTGCGAAAGAGTTATTCAGGAAAACAGGAAAGCCATCCAAGAGCTACATCTGCAAATGGAGAAGGGTTTCGACGAGCTCCGGCACATGATAACGCAACTACACGAGGTTCTCGCCCCTCTGGTAAACGATCAACACCGTAAGAAGCCGCGAGTCTATCAACACAGAGAGCCAGCTCTCCAGCAAATGCTACAAGAGGATCAAGATGGCCAGAAAACAGACTGATCAAAATGGAGGGATCACCGCTCGACAGTGTAATTGTCGTGGTTTCACTCGCGAGGCAGCCAGCTGGACAAAACGGCCTCCTCGTATTAGGCGACTTCAACGCGGCGCACAAGGCGTGGGGGTACGTCAAACACACCAGAAAGGGAACAATCTTGTACAACGTCTTACAACATCACCACCTTACGATAATGACCGACCCGACATATCCGACAAGAGTAGGCAACAGCACGGCCCGCGACAAGTGTCCCGATCTTGCGCTCAAGTCCAGACATCGGAACGTCGAGTGGGAAAACACTAACGAGACGCTAGGCAGCGACCACTTCATACTCGGCGTCACGGTACACGTGGGAAACTTCCCAAGAAGAAAGATACGCTCCCCCAAAATCACGGACTGGGCAAAGTTGCGGAGCAAAAGAGAAACGCAGGAAGCCCAAGCGATAAGTGATCTGGAGGGCTAGGTTAAAGAACTTCAAGAATCGGCGGCCAAACACTCCAAAGTTATTTCCCTCACCACGGACAATCCACCAGTGGACCCACGCCTCTTACACATGTGGGAAGAACGCCACAGCCTGCTGAGAAGATGGCGAAGGCAGCGGCACAACCGTAAGCTAAAGATTCGCATCGCGAAGCTAACGCACGAGGCAGAGCGCTACGCAGAGCAACTTGCACGACAGAACTGGGACCAGTTTTGTAACTCACTCCGAGGAGCGCTGAGCACTGCGAAGACCTGTGCCATACTCAGACATCTACTAAATCCGACCCAGAGCAAGATAGAAAGAAAGCACACGATGAGCCGACTAATACACAACTTCAGAGGCACAGACGATCTGCTATTGTGTGCCCTACAAAGTAGATACATTGGCCAGCCGATATTCGGTGCACAGCCTGCGGCTGACTACGCCGGACTAGAAAACAGAGAGCTCAACCGGGACATAACGCGTTCCGTGATAACGCGGGCGATCGCAAGACTCACTCGAAACACTATTCCGGGCAAGGACGGAATCACCAACAAGTTGCTACGTAACCTGGACGATGCAACCGTGCAGGCAATGCTTGAACTACTCAATATACATTGGAGCAGAGGGACCTTGCCCTCAGAATTTAGGCATGCGGAGATCACCCTGATACCAAAGCCGGGAAAAATGCCCTGCCTGGAGAACCTAAGACCCATTTCGCTCGTGTCTTGCCTCGGCAAACTGATGTAACGCATGATCTTAGGCTACAGACGCATATCGAAGAACATCAACTGATGCCGAACACGGTGTTTGGTTTTCGGCCCAACTTGTCAACGCAAGACATGCTTCTGCACCTCAAAGAGGAAGTGCTTAACGCAACAACGCCGTGCTGCCCGAAAGCAATTTTTGCACTAGACCTAAAGGGCACCTTTGACAACGTGGAGTACGAATCCATACTAGCAAATCTCAGCGACACGAACGGCGGCCGACGAACTTACAACGTGAGGGCTTTCCTCACAGATCGCACAGACACAATAGGGCTGGGAAACGTAAAGTCACAGCGAGTAGACACACCTAATAGAGGAACGCCTCAAGGAGCAGTGCTGTCGCCGACACCTTTCAACGTGGTCATGAAGAAACTCCCAGCTCAACTCGAGAAAATACCGGGGATCAGACATGCCTTGTATGCAGACGACATCACGATATGGACGGTTGCAGGGTCCATAGGAGAACAAGAAGAGGCATTGCAGGAGGCAGTGGACGTCGTAGCAAGATACGCGGAGGCATACAGACTGCAATGCGCGCCGAAAAAGTCGGAGCTCCTCATAATCGAGAAGCGCTCACGAGGATGATCAACAGCCCAGGTACCACCATCCACCTGCGAATAGGTCCTAGAGAAATCCCCAAGGTGGACGAACTTCGTATTCTCGGCTTACACTTACAAAACGATGAGGGCGGAGGATACGAGATACAGAAGCTACAATACACGGGCACGCAGATCTGGCGCATGATGCAACAAATTACCAGCATTAAGAAGGGACTCCAGGAACAGGACCTGATCCAACTAGTGCGGGCTCTGGTTGTGAGTCGAATTGCGCACTCGACACTATATTTAAATTTCAGTCATGTGGAAGTGGAGGTACTCGACCGGCTGATACTCAAGGCGTCTAAGCAAGCGCTCGGACTCCCACCCGGAACGGCTACTTTTCGCCCCGAGGAGACAGGAGTGTACAACCACGCACGTGAAATTATAGAGGCCCAGCTGGTAAACGAGAAGGAAATACTACAACGCACAACAGCGGGACACTGCGTCTTGAAACGTCTTGGATATTCCGTACAGAAGACCAGCGCACTGACAAAATACCCAACACGGATATACAGGAAACTATTCACGTCTCACCAATTCCCTGAAGTATGTACCCGAACTTCCACATCGGACGGCGACATGCCCGAGCGCAGGCGCTCGCGAGGAAGTATGAGAACCACCCCATGTCTTGTAGGTAGTGTTGCGTGCTCCAGGGTAGCGTACCGTACTGCTGCCGAGAAGTAGCGGCGCCTGCCTATCGAAGCTCGACCGACATTACTTATTGGGTAGCGTGGCGTTGTCAGCGGACTGCAGGCATCCGGTAGACCATGGCGACCAAGCAGGGGCGAGACGATTTGCTAGTGCGAAACTTGCACTGTTTATTCAAAGGTAGTTGAAAGAAAATAAGAAAAGCATGAAGTATGAAGTATATCTAAAGTACATTTCGGAGCCCCTTAAATAGGCTCTCTACATGTGGGCGGGATCTTGCTTCCGTCGATGACAAGTGACAGGCACCGAGAGAGGGCCCCTCCTCCTGCAATACCGAGCACGAGTAGGAGAAGTCGATCCTCTTTTCGACGAATCCGGGGAGAAGGTCGGGTGAATGACCTCTCCGGCGCCGTGGGGTCCGGCCAAGAGAGGGTAAGGGGATGACGTAGCACCCACGGTGCCACGACCAAGTAGAGGGTAAGGGGATGACGTATCACCCACGGTGCCACGACCATGAGAGGGGAAGGGGACGACGCAGCACCCACGGTGCCACGACCATAAGAGGGGAAGGGGATGACGTAGCACCCACGGTGCCACGACCATGAGAGGGGAAGGGGATGACGTAGCACCCACGGTGCCACGACCATACCGAACAGCATCTCCGGCGGGGGAGGAAGATGCCGACTTGTAGGGGCCAGCAGCCGCTGTACGAGGGATCGGCGTTTCGGTATCAGGATTGCTCGTAGAGGTCACGAACCCTTCGTTCGTAGCAGGTAGATTCCTGGGAGTGGTCATCCGTCCTCGTGGCGCTCTTGTGACTTTTCTCCCCGGTCCGGTCCGGTGAAATTGGTCTTGCAAGCAGGTCTCCGTCTCCTGCGTGGGCAATCAACCACCCCAGAACAGTGCCGGACCCACAACCACAAAGCAGCGAGCACAAGGCCACTCTCCCCCAAGACACACCCGGCTTTTAACAAAAAAAGAAAACCCGCTACACCTTTCCCATTTCCTACGCGCGTCCTCCCCCCCTCAACACTAAAAACAGCCATTTCTTGAAAGCGCTAGGACGTGGTTATTAAAATCAGCTAACAATCGGCTTAACTTCGGAAAAACATATGAATGCACGAAAAAAATGCCACGGAAACCCGGATGAGCATGGGGCTTTCGATACTCTAGGGGCAACGACTTAAACCGTCGGCATTGCCGTTAAGCGTACCCTTCTTGTAACGAATATCGAAGGTGTGCTGTTGAAGAACCAAGCGCCAGCGCAAAAGACGACCGTTTTTCGTAGACATGGACTGCAGCCATGTGAGGGGACAGTGATCAGTCTCTATGGTGAACCTTGAGCCAGCGATATAGCAAGCTAGCTTCTGTACCGCCCAAACTACGCAGGCGCATTCCTTTTCTGATGCACTGTATGCTTCCTCACGAACTGAAAGATTTCTACTGGCGTATAGTACAGGGTGTTCGTTCTCGTCATCTTTCTTTTGACAGAGCACCACCTCCATACCCCTGTCACTGGCATCACACTTAAGAATGAATGGCTTAGAGTAGTCGGGCGCGTTCAACACTGGCTGACTCGTTAGTGCGTTCTTCAGCATACTAAAAGCCTTTTCTTTTGCGTCATCCCACTTTACCGTTTGTGGTTCTGTTTTTCTGAGAGCATCCGTTAAAGGACTCGCAATCTCGCAATACCGCGGAATATATCTTTGGTAATAACCCGCCAAGCCAAGGAATGATCTGATGTCCCGCTTGGTGCGTGGTAGCGGGAAGTTGTCTATCGCGGTCAGTTTAACCTCGGAAGGCCGACGATGGCCTTGCCCTATTACATGACCTAGATAAGCTACCTCCGCGCGCCCTAATTGGCATTTGGGAGCCTTAACAGTTAAGTTGGCCTCTTGTAGACGGCACAGCACGGTTCGCAGGTGTTGCATATGGTCGGCCCGTGATGAAGAAAAGATTGCTATGTCATCGAGATAGGGAAATGCAAAGTCCTCCATTCCTCGTAGCACCTGGTCCATAAGGCTAGAGAAGCAATATGGCGCATTCTTCAATCCAAAACTCAGGACTTTCGGACGAAAGGTTCCCATCGGGGAAATAAACGCTGCAAGCCTGCTTGCCCTCTCGGTCAACGGAACCTGCCAATACCCTCTGACTAAATCGAGCGTAGAAATGAAATTAGCACTGCTCACTTTTTCAAGCCTTTCCTCGATATGCGGTATTGGATAAGTCTGGTCCTTCGTGATTAAATTGAGCCTGCGGTAGTCGATACATGGCCGCGGCTCTTTTCCTGGGACCTCAACCAAGATAAGAGGCGAGGTATAATCACTCTCTCCTGGCTCGATTACACCTAGCTCTAACATCTTGTTTCTTTCAGCGGTCATGACTTCACGTTGACGAGGCGAAACGCGATAAGCTTTCGAACGAACTGGGTCCGACGAGGTTAACTCGATATCGTGAACGATCGCAGTCGTCCTGCCCGGTGTGTCTGAAAATAGGTCTTTAAATTCAAACACGAGTTCCCTTAGTTCGGCCCTCTGAATGGGATTCAACTCCGCCTGTTCTACTAACTTATCAATGGTTTCGTCAATGTCCTTTGCCTCCGTCACTGCTGTTAACTCTGGAAAGTCGACAGGCATTTCCTCAGATTGGTTATTCAACGAGGTTTTCAGGTTCATTACCTTTTCCCCAACTTCAAAGTGTCGCGTGCGAGCCGTCCTGTCATAGTAATACTCAGCATTGCTTTGTGCCTCACGCATTTCCTGCTCAGCGATCATTGTGGCAGGGCTTACGTTCAATAACTTGCTGCATTCTGCTTCTCGCGACATTTCAGGCTCCGCTGCTTTCCTGGTTTTTTAATTAGCTGGCGTACTTTCCGCCTCATCCCCTATAGGGCTATCCTGTTCAGTACTGGTTGACGAATCAGTTGTCAAACCTGTTTGTTTCACCACTGGACTTTCATCCTCTGCTTTAGCCGCGAGCTCCTTTGCCTTGGAACGAGTTAGGGCTTGCACTGTTCCCTCACTAAACCTGACTCCCTTGCGTCGTAGCAAATCCTCTGATTTGTTAGAAAACAAATACGGATACTGCGGCGGAAGATGTGCCGAGACGGCAGCTTCAGTGTCCAGTACTCCGAAAGGGCCTTCAATACGAATTTTGGCCACCGGGAGACAAACACTGGAGGCCTCTACGGCTTGCCTTACCGAAGCACATTCCCCCGTGAACTGGCCTGCCTCTACGTACGACGGATGCACCACGTCCATTGTGGCTGCCGAGTCGCGAAGAACTCTACACGGTTTGCCGTTTACCACGAGGTCTCGAATGTACGGTTCGAGCAAGTTCAGATTCTCTGCGTTACTACTTAGTGACATCAACACTAGTTTGGGATTTCTGCATCCCACGGAGATATGCCCCGTTTGCCGGCAGTTGTAGCAAACTACTGGTTTCTTGGCCTCGAAAGCCTTTTTCTTTTCTGCCCTCTGTTCGGGTGACTCCTTTTCTCCTTCGCTGTCCTCGTCACTACTTTTCCCTGAATTTGATCTTTCCTTTGTTTTATACCGACTCGACTTTGACCATCGTTTTGGCTTGTCGTGTCTGCATTTATTCATCTCCTCCTTAGGAGCTTCGCTGCCTTCGTCCGCACGGCGAGTTATGTACTCCTCAGCGAGATCTGCCGCTCTCGAAACAGTGTCTACGCCTGGCCTATCCTGAACCCAATACTTGATGTTTACTGGCAACCGGCGGTAGAACTGTTCTAAAGCAACGCACTGCATTGTTTTTTCGGCGTCGCGAAGTGCACCCTCTTCTCTGAGCCATTCCTTCAGGTTTACCTCCAAGGTGTATGCAAAATCTGAGTATGACTCACTTTTGGTCTTCTCGACTTCCCTGAATTTTCGCCTGAATGCTTCTGCTGATAATCTATACTTTTTAAGCAGATTTGCTTTGACTTCATCGAAGTCCTCTGCTTCTTCTTTCCCCATGCGGGCGATAATATCAGCTACCTCACGTGGCAGTAACGTAAGCAAGTTTTGCGGCCACGTGTTTCTCGCGAATTTTGCCTTCTCACACGTGTGCTCAAACTGCACCAGAAAAAGACCTATGTCCCCTCCTACTGCGTAGGGTGCCATCAAGTCTGTCATTCTGCGCTCGCTTTCACGTGCCTCTGTGCTAGGTCTTTCGCTATTTTTTGCTTTCAGAAGCTCAATCTCTAGGCGCCTCATTTCGAGTGCGTCGTGTGCAACACGGTCGCGCTCTTCTTTGGCCTCACGTGCGGCGCGCTCGCGCTCTTCTTTTTCCTCTAGGCGCTTACGCTCTTCTTCTTTTTCTTTAATGCTCTCGAGGCATTCCGTCAGTTCCTCGTCGTCTGCCCCGGTCGCTTCGATCGCCTCAATGATCTCCGGCTTTCTCTTTGATTCGGCAATTTGGAGGCCCAACTCTTTGGCCAAGCTCAACAATTCCGGCTTCTTTAGTGCCTTCAAGATCATGGCTGCCCTTAGTGCTGCTAAACCTTCACTCTATACAACCTTGACGTACTCAAACTTCCGTCAACGGTTTAAAGAAAAATCACTGCTATGTACTTTCCAAAAAATACGTAAAAGCCAAGTGATATCTGAGTGAAGAAAAGCCGTGCACTCACCATATGCAGTCATGATCCAGACACCTTCCTTCCGAACGTTGTTGCCAGGACGAAGAGGCTACGATTTCGTAGCTGTCGTCCAAGTTCGGGTCTCCAGGATTCCGTATCCCAATCGCTGCCAGCCAGTTTGTTGCACTTAAGGGGCGATCCCACCGTTAGCAACCAGTTTGTTGCGTTTGTAGGCGATCCCACCGCTGCCACCAGTTTGTTGCGTGCTCCAGGGTAGCGTACCGTACTGCTGCCGAGAAGTAGCGGCGCCTGCCTATCGAAGCTCGACCGACATTACTTGTTGGGTAGCGTGGCGTTGTCGGCGGGCTGCAGGCATCCGGTAGATCATGGCGACTAAGCAGGGGCGAGACGATTTGCTAGTGCGAAACTTGCACTGTTTAGTCAAAGGTAGTTGAAAGAAAATAAGAAAAGCACGAAGTATGAAGTATGAAGTCTCCCAAAAGTACATTTCGGAGCCCCTTAAATAGGCTCTCTACAAGTGTGGGCGGGATCTTGCTTCCGTCGATGACACGTGACAGGCACGGAGAGGGCCCTTCCTGCTGCAATATCGAGCACGGTAGGAGAAGTCGATCTTCTTTTCGACGAATCCGGGGAGAAGGTCGGGTGAATGACCTCTCCGGCGCCGTGGGGTCCGGCCAAGAAAGGGTAAGGGGATGACGTAGCACCCACGGTGCCACGACCAAGTAGAGGGTAAGGTGATGACGTATCACCCACGGTGCCACGACCATGAGAGGGGAAGGGGATGACGTAGCACCCACGGTGCCACGACCATACCGAACAGTAGACGCGGCCAACACCGCAAGAAGCACCGCATTTGTCACCCGCGTAGGCGACAGTCACGGGACCGGAAAAAAATGCGTCGTCGATTTCCTGAGCGAGAGCTGCAGATGCAGAGGAGCTAGCGATAGCGTTAGCCATCCCGACGAGACCGCACTGGGAGTGCGTCATAGTTCTGAAGGACTCTTAGATGGTATGCAGAAATTTTTCCAGGGTCAAGATTCCCAGGGCCACGCATCGCATCCTGATTGGGGCGCACCAGCTGCCGCCATACATAAAGATCGTGTGGACTCCGGGGCATGAGTCCTTACGCGACAATCAGCAGGCACACGCCTACGCCTGAGCGCATGCACACCGGGAGCCGTTAGAAGGTCATGCCGAGCAGTTCCACCCCGAGCCCATACCATTAGCCTACACGCACATCCTACAACACTATCGCCTTTCACGAAGAACGCTACCGCCGCATGCTCTGACGCGAGACGAAGCCGTAATATGGCGAAAACTTCAAACAAACACATATACACATTTGAGTCTCTACCACATCATACACCCTGTTCTGTATTTCTATAAATTCCCACACTGCGATAAATGCGCAACGCTATACCACATGGTATATATGGGCTTGCGCAAGCACACCACAGCTCACATCCATAACACACCCCACTACACGGCAATGGGAGGCAGCCCTGTCCAGCTCCAATTCGACGGACCAGCTCAACCTGGTCAACCGCGCGAGGACAGCTAAGGCCGCTGGACTCCTGGACTGAGGCCACCACTCACTGCACATTGCAAGAGCTACCTACGCTCGTGTGCCACTTCTATAAAGTTTACTCTCTCTCTCTCTCCCTCTTGACTCATCTCAGCTCCTGCATGTCTACAAACCGGCTAATTTTCTTCTGATTAACTTTTGGTAGACAAAACCTGATGTCGCTCGTGCATATATATATATATATATATATATATATATATATATATATATATATATATATATATATATATATATATATATATGTAGACGCAGTGTCTAGAGCGAAAGAGAAAACAATGGAAATGACATCGTGCGGCTTCCGGGAGCGCATGAAAAATTAAAGGGGAAAGCCCTTGGCCCTGGCTCCTCGCCTGTGGGGTTAGAGCCCTCATCGACCCACCTTTCTGCCTCCCTCCTGTCCACGTGTACGCTGCGCAGTTGACAACCGGGGAAGGGGGTGTCACGAGATCAATGGTGCCTTCCGCGTCAATGACCGCGCTCGTCGAACGCCACCCCACTGCGGCCTGCTCGAACGCCAGCCTTCGTTTTCCTTCCGGTTCTGTCCCCAGCCCAGTCTACCCCAAAGATAAACAGCCGCATATTAAGCAAAACATTTCGGTGAACCGAGCAGCTGAGGACTGCGAGCAGTGGGAGTGCAAACGTCGCTCGCCGAGAGACATATGAAGCCTTCTTCACGTCGTCGAATGCCTCTTGGTTCCACTGTTGTTCTCTCTACCTCTCGATTTTTTTGTCGTTTATTTTCACATCCCCCGCTTCCTTCTTTGCACTGAAGGCATTCGGCTGTGACTGCTGCAGCAAATTGTCTCGATCTGCCATCGATCTATCTCCGCTCAGCAGCAGCGCCGGTGGCTGCCTTACGCCGCGAAGAGCTCGCATATTAAAAGCCCGTTCGCCGCTCGGCTGTTCGTTTTCTTTTCCCCATTTGTGCGAGGATGTCTGCCTCCCTTCTATAGCAGGCCCGCGCTAAACACCAGGATCGGCCGAGTTCTCGGGGCCCCCGGCTCCGTGGCTGTGCTCTGGAAGAGTTGCTCTTGCCCCGGGCCGGCCGCGCGATAGGACCGGCAGCCTGCCCCGCACACAGCTGCGTCAGATGCGCTCGCGAGTGAATATCAGCCGGTGTTCGGCCGCTGTCGGTCTGTTTGCTCTCCCCCCGGCGTCTGCGTTCGTTTCCGTTTCCACCGCGGCGCGGACGCATCGCCGCCGACCGAGGGGAGGCGCGCCCAATATATTCGCGCGCGATGCGCATTCCCAGGGAAGAAGTTATGACTGCGTGCGGCTGTATACGCGCAATCCCCGACTGCTTATCGCAGCCGAAGACGCGCCGACGTCGACGAGGCCGCAGGCAGCTGTACGCTCCGTGCAGCGTCCCACTAGTTGAGGGCGACAATCCGGCGGTAATTGCGAACCTTGCCGCGCTGCGGCCGTTGCTGCTGGCGTCTCCGCTTTCCCGTTGATCCCCTCCAACTCGCGCGTCGTGTCCACACTGCCCCGCGCATTGTTTCCGCACCCCTTTCTCGACTGTCGGTGCCGCCGATTCCTCGTATATATCGGCGGAGGTGGCGGTTACCATTGACTCCTACAACAACAATAATGTGATTATTATTATTATTATTATTATTATTATTATTATTATTATTATTATTATTATTATTATTATTATTATTATTATTATTATTATTCTGCAGGAGGGAATGCGTACTTTCCCGTAAAACCAAGTCGCCCTTCACGCTCTACCCATTTTGGTTTTGGAATGAGCTTCGCAAATCACTGAAATGCAAAGAGCACGCCCACAAAAGAGCGAAGAGCGGATCTGAGAGATGGGAAGCTCAATTAAAGGAGCACCGATATATCAATAAGCAACTGTACGACCGTAATCACAATAAGTACATTAGCTCAGACGAAAGTGATCTTTCTAAAATACCTAGAAATTTCTGGAAATATTTGCTAATGAGGTCAACATCACGTAAAACAGATATTTTCTCCGTGTTAACAAGCCATCACGAAACTAATCGGGATATCTCAGATGCGGTTGCACAACACTTTCAATCAGTTTTCGGCAGGGGTAGTGGCTCCACTTCGTCGGACCTACTACCGCACAGTGGTGATGCGCCAAGCATTGCGTCTGTTAGTGAAGAACTTATCGCCAATAGCATTGGCAGCGCGAAACCGTCTCCGTCATGTAGCCCTGATGGCATTCCTATGACTTTAATTAAATCGTTTAGTGATGTGCAGCAAAATTCTCTGTTTTCCTAATAAAGAGTCTCTCTCCGCCTCTCCCTCCCTCCCTCTCTCTCTCTCTCTCTTCAGTGATGTGCTTAGCCCAAACCTAACTTGCGTATACAACACCTGACTCAAAAAGCGAACATTTCCTATACCTTGGGAAATCTCTCGTCATTCCCATCCACAAATCTGGCTCGAAAACAGACTTACAAAACTACAAACCGATATTAACCCTCTGCTCCACCTCGAAAATCATCAAGTCTGCCCTGCACACATTAATCGCATGCATCGTAAGGAACAGCCTAATACCTAATCAAGATGAGTTCATACCGAATCGTTCAACAACAAACCTCGTCACCTTTATGGCCCACGCATCGGAAGCGGCTGAGAACAGGAGCACTGTTTACTGGCACTGTTTACTGTGACCTATAAGCAAGGCGTGTGATGGTGTCAGTCATGCCATGTTGCTCTCAAAACTCTATGAAACCGGTGTTTCGGCACCTTTATAATGCCTTTGCTACGAGACTACCTGTCAGATCGACAATGCTATGCCGCCTCCAACGGCCAGTCCCCAAGCACGTATATAGCTGCCAGTGGTGTGCCCTAGAGCAATGTCCTTGGAGCATTCTTCTTCCATCCCTTTCTAAATGATGTACCCAAAGCCATAAAGAATTCGTCTTTCTTGCTTTATAGGGATGACAAAGATATGCAAAGAAATTCCCAATCGTTACTGCACAAGACATATCCGCCTTTGTCGATAGGTGCGTGCAAAACAAACTAGTGATAAAAAGGTCAAACGACGAAAGTAATTTCATATACATGCAAGACAGATGAGTTCCATTTCCTTTGCCACCTGGGCAAAGCCACATTCTCTCGGGATGGCGAAGTTACGGAACTTGGAATCATCTTTGATTCCTGTCGTTACTTGATCACTTGACGAAAGAAAGAAGGAAAATTATTGTCATGGCCTACTATGCAAATTCGGTGATAACTTTAAAAAGATTGGGGAACGCGTATGGGCTGACTTCGCGTTCTCTGCATCGTTGAAGCTGTCGGGTCTCTGCACAAGAGTATACTCGGGTCAACCAGGTAAATACTGGATCATTCCACGCCAGCTGTACCAACCGTGGTGGCGCTAGACAAATAACATTTTCTCTAAAAAAATTACAAACCAAAATTACACGTGTATGAGCACTAGTTGTGCGGTAACTTCTCAATATATTTCGAGCAAGAAAAAAGAAAACACTTTTTGGGCATGTCAGGGTCATTTGAATTTCATGAACCGGTGGAAAAGCAGGCGTGACGCAACATCTGTTAAAAATTGACCGTCTCGCACATTCTTTCAAAATTTCCGTTTTTGGGTTGGTTCAACATTTTTCTTTAATTCGATAACAGTTTCACAAAATACTTCTATCTTCTTTGACCTTCAGCATCGAGGTAAAAATGCGCACATTATACCGTTTTTGGGAAGTATTTTCGCAGAAGAGGGTCACGGAACAAAACCTGGGGAGTTGTTTTCATACAACTGTCGCTAAACCTTACTGGCTTCTAAAATTTTATTTTCACCTGAGTGCTGCACACAGGCTCGGAAATAAAAACCTGAATTCGGCACAAATGCTATTTGGCCTGTGCTTAGACGTCGGTAACACACTAAGGTGGTCCATGAAAAAATACGCAGTAAAGCGGATATAATTGGGCAGCACAGCTACTTTCGCCACGGAAATTTTAATCGAAATAATTTGCGTTATCACCGATAAAAAGTAATTCTGAATTACAGTTCCATCATTGCCAAACTTTGGTTCGCGCTTCGACTTCACCTAGATAGTACATTTTAGGAACCCCCCCCCCCCCCCCAGTTGTAAAGAAAATAAATAAATCCAGGTTTCCGTCCGAGGCTGTTTTTTGTGAAAAATGTCCCCGAAACACTATAATTTGCGCATTTTTACCTCGATGCTAAGGATGGAAAAATGTAAAAGTATTTGGTGAAACCACTTTATAATGAAAGCACAATGTTCAGACGGTGCATAAGCTCAAAGTTTGAAAGAATGCGCAAGAGGGTTGGTTTTTGGAAGAAAAAAAAAATTCGAACCTTGTTTTCCAGCGTTTGAAGAAATCCAAACGGCGCTCACGGGCGTAAAACATTTTTCCGCTCAAAATATTGTGAGAAAATACAGTTCAAGTAACGCTTATATATATGTGTGTAATAAGAAATGGAGATTGCTCCAGCGCCACGGCTAGAACAATTGGCGTGGAATTACCCTACTAGAAGCTCAGAAATTAAGATTAGAAGTAAAACTTGCGTCATTTGCCCATCGGTTGCATTATCGGAAAGACGTGCTGGTTTTGTCGCGATAGAAAAAAAAGCAACCTGTGTCAG
Organism: Dermacentor variabilis; assembly: GCF_050947875.1. Classification (NCBI taxonomy): domain Eukaryota; kingdom Metazoa; phylum Arthropoda; class Arachnida; order Ixodida; family Ixodidae; genus Dermacentor; species Dermacentor variabilis. Next base: position 282,296,873 of record NC_134568.1, read on the forward strand.
TCGAAACTGCTGAGTTGATCTGGCTGTGTGACGTTTTTTTTTTTTCTTTCACTGTTTCGCGGCGATATATATTTCAATTCACGTGCAATAAACCCTCAGTTGTTGGTTAGCGCAGTGTCCCACTGTTTCTCGCTACGTACTTGCGTGGTTTGCGCTGAAGTGTGTATGATCCCATACCAACTAGCCAAACAGTCTGTCGCTCTTAACGTCATGAAGGACACTTTAGTTGTAAACGTCTGATTCTAATTCACAATGATTTGTTTCTCTGCAGCAATGTTTTCACAAGTAGCGAAGTCAGATGCAGGTGGTGGAATATATTTCCTTGCTGAGATAATCAGAACACGTGTATTACCGCATGCAAAAGCACCTTATGCTCGGCAGAGAAACTGAGGTAGTTGCAAGGCAGCCGTTCGCTGTATTATGCGTATGATGTGGTTGTCAGATATGTAAGGGATCTTTTACTTTCATACATTTCTCCACTAAGCTGCATGTTTCGTTTTTAAGCAGCGACATATTTCTTTGAGTTTCAGCAGTGCTGCCTCGATAGCAGATGCGATAATACGGTAATCCACAGAATTGCAAGTGCCTGGGCCATTTTATTAATGAAAGTGTTTGCAGCAAGGCCAGGTGCTTTACGGGTGAATAATATCACATTGTAAACTCTCTATACATCAGTTGTAAACACGGGTTCATCAATTTTAATTCTTGTAAAAGCGCGATAACCATTTATCGTTAACACGACCATCGTGCTGCTGAAATCTGGCGGTCCCTTTGAAACTTGTCCTGGAACTCCCAGGAAATTTTATCGCAGCTGACCGCACACGCTGTGTTTCGATAACCGTTTTGCGTGGAATTAATGCGAAAACAAAGTGGCCGCACATATTTCTGCCTGCTGCTCAACGTAGCCCCTGCGAAGTGTCATGTTTTCCGGCGGACGAGAGCTTGCTTCGAGACGACTGATTAGTACCGCTTAGCATCGTCGGCGGCGCCATTTGTTCTACTCTAAGCTGCAGCCGCACGAAGCCTGTAGAAATTAAAACCATCGTGGTGAAAACAGGACTAACTGTCCAAATTGAATTGAAATAAAGTGTAGCGCAATACGGAGACGTGAACATAAGGAGAAAAGGCAAACACACAGTGCTTTTTTTCAGCAACCTCTCAGCACTTAATCATAGGACTGACGAAAAAAGTTCATATCGCCTCCCCCGTCAACTACCGAGAGCCACCCATAAAACGACAGATTATTGCAACATCCGTTACTCTTCACAAAGAACAACACCATTTAAGTAGAACGCGCGCACACACACAGACAGAAAAGGAAGTGATGCTTGAAATGACAGGGTCGGCGCACAGTTGATATGTTTGGTTACGATGTGTGCTTTCCTTGCATTGGTTTTCATAATTTTATCTCCTGATATGGAACACAGAAAGTCGCACCAATACCTGTTAGAAAGCAGTGGGCGTCAAAGGTGCGATAAATAATTTATTGAATTCGAGAGAAATGATGTATGAAACCTATTCATCCATATATTGATCCTTGATGTGGTCCATGTAAGAGCAGCAGATCCTTTTTATGATAGTGAAGTTCATGTCGGTAGCTCACTCGTAATGGCGTTTTTATAAGAGTCGTAGGCCCGCCCGCGCTATGGCGTCTAGAATCAGTGCAATGTATGAAAACAAATCATACGTTATCACTCTCAATTTTTCATCTAAGTGCTCTCTTTGGGAGCACTTAACTAGGAGACTTAAGCCCACGTGGACACCGCATTCAATACTTGTTTGTTGGGTTTTTCAGGCTCGGTGGCAATTAAAAAGGCTAATATTGTCGGAGTCCTTTCGCCACGTAACGACATTTTGTTCCACAACTTCTTGATCAACGATATTATGGTCCTTATTTTAAGAGCAATTTTATTCAGATAACGTCTGCGGGGCCGCTCTATCACATTACACAATTCTGGAAATTGGTTCCAGTTTTGAAGCACAGGTCGCTAAATGTTTGCATTTATTATTATTTTTTTGCAACTCGGACACGGAACGCGTAGGGAGAGCCGGAAGAGCGCCCTTCAAGCAGTCAGTCAAGAACTTTATTGAAGTCCTGAGGAGTTTCAAGCCGTTGGAGATCCCACGCGGGGAACTCCTCCGGCAGAAATCGTAGGCGACGCCCAATCTGTAGATTTTATTGTCCCTTTCTTCGAAAACAGACATCACCTAACTTCTTCTTTTCTTCCCTCCCCTTCCTGCCTTTATCTATTTTTCGCTGATATCACAGCGCGCCTCCGTGCTCATAATAATGCAGCCCAGTGCGCACTATAACTGATAAGGATGCATACTATAACTGATAAGGATCGATATCTTTCTTTGTCCTTTTTCGCACAAGTAGCATTGCTTGACATCACAGCTGCTACTATACCTTTTGTGTGTGTGCGTGTGTGTGTGTGTGTGTGTGTGTGTGTGCGTGTGTGTGTGTGTGTGTGTGCGTGTGTGCGTGTGTGCGCGCGCGTGTGTGTGTGCGCGTGTGTGTGCGTGTGCGTGTGTGTGTGTGTGCGCACACACACACACACACACACACACACACACACACACACACACACACACACACACACACACACACACACACACACACACACACACACACACACACACACACACACACACACACACACTGTGTACAGGCGAGGCAGATACAGAGAGAAGGCAAGGCGCGCGAGGCGCGTATGTCTTAGTTTGCTCATGACTTGTGTGATGGTTTTGGGCATAGAAACCCGTGGTCTGGCTTCCAGTAAACCATTGCTGAAAGTTATCACTTGTGTGCGTCTTGCCTTGAGGCTATCCTCTCAAGTTTTACTTTTCCTGCGAAACACTGAAAAGGATGTGGCATCAACAAGGCCGAAATTGCACCCTCGAAAAGTTGGCGTATATATATACTAACTCGTGTATTAGCGTGCTTATATAATTAACCTATACCACAGATTGCAAACATTAGCGCTGCGTCGAATCTACGCTCTAAAATTAGTCTGCTCACAGAATTCTGGCTCTTCGGGGAAGCCACATTAGCAGTCGTGCAGTAACAATACGCGGCGGATTTCTTGCCGCTGTACGGGTGCTCGGCAGTACTCCAAAGCGAACGGGGCCCACTTTCTCCTCGGATGTGCAAAAACAGAAGGAAAAACTACAAAGGGAAATGGCGAGTAGGTTTCAGGAAGCGAAGGAGAAAGAAATGCGGGTGTTGAGGGCAGAGTATGATAGTCCCATTTCCTTCCGTCTTTGATAGGGCCTCCACTGGCGTGAATAAGGGCGATTCCAATTCACGCAGGCATCATGCAAGACTAATGTCGCTTATGGTGCCTGTGGGACCTCCTTCGAGTTCCGGACTGAAGGACTATGAGTGCAGCGTCGGCCCCACAGAACATTGCTCCCCATTTCCTGATGGTCATTACTATAATGGCTGTAAGCGAAGCAGTCCAGCAGCTTCTTCCAGCTAGCTATCGCATGTCGCTGATGTCACATACATTAGACGGACAAACACTGTCTGCGCTGTGCTCATTTGGGCAATAAAACCAGCAGAAGAAAACCCTGCACGACTCAACCGAACCGGGAGTCGAACCCTGGCCATCTCCGCCTTCAGTCCGGCGCTGTACAGACTAAGTCGGGTGACACTCTTGTTTTTTGCGCAGCACTTCCGGTTCAACTCCTGAGACACGGCCGGTGACGAAATTCATAATAACTCCGAAAAAATATAAAAAAATAGGGCAGTACAATATTCATGGGTTTCATTATAGATATAATATCAGAACATAAATTTAGTTGCAAGTTGAGTGACTGAAGTGTCGGGAATAATTAAAATTAATTAGAAATCACTGATTACCGCTCACCAAAACACATAATTGTAGACTTAAGAGGCCCGCCACGTGAGCACTACTTTGGCAAAATTCCTAGAAACCGGGAAGTAGAAAGCGGAATTAATTATGTCACTAATGACGTCACACACAAGAATTTGGTAAGATATTTAACCTGCTAGTCAATGGAAAACACTTGGCTGGCATAGAATGACCAGCTGCCCAGCAGAGCGGATGTGACGTCACTCCCTCCTCTCGCGTTTCTCCTCTCCCGGCGCCCACCTGCTCACTCGCTTGCTCGAAACAGCTGCGCGCGCGCGCTCGTTAAATGCTCTGACGTCAGCACCGGAGAGGGTGCGTAAGGTGCGCTTCTTGCACCGCTCGCTAGGGGGCTACGCCCGGTCAGGCGGCGCGCGCTGCACTTCCTCCTCGCCGCCCTCGCTCCTCGGCCGCATATCGTGCCAGGGGAAAGACGTTCGCGCTGGCTGTCGTCCACACGGAACCCGTGCGCAGACGAAGGAGTGTGGAACGGTCCCGTCGTGAGAGATCGTTCTCAGGGAGGAGTTTTGGGGCTCGGTTGGTAGCTACCCTGCTATCCGTATGGCTGGAAGTGAGCAGCTATTTGAGTCGCTGTCGTATGCTGCCTGAAACCTACCCTCCCTTTCCCCCTCTATCCCCACATCTTTCATTCCCCGCCCCCATCCCCAGTACGCTGCGCCGTGCTCCCATGTGGGCTGCATAATTGAGCGTACCTTCCCTCTCCCAAATCACGAAGAAGAAGACGTTCGCTCGCTTAACCTATACAACAGCAACGCCGAGGTGCGAGTGCCACTAAGAGACACCTAAGTCAAAGAGTAGGGCCACCTAACATTTCTTCCCCCATCTTTCTTGTCGAACTAAAATAATGTCATTAACTTAGAACGAATATTATTTACACTACATTTGCATTACGCACGCACGGAAAAAATTCGCAGCTACACCACTCTTAGAATGCGGGCTACTAGCGGTGCAGTGAAAAAAGACAAGGCACCCACTGAGTGTAGAAGTTTACTTATTTGGGGGCCTTTCCCTTCCGCGTCTGTAGAATACTCAGCCAACACGCACAATCGCTAATAATAGCGGCTCAACCTGTCGACGTGTACAAATTGAAACGCGCCAAGCGTCTTCAGACGCTGATTTGCCCGCAAAAAATTCATAAGGGCGTTCTATGCCGCTTGTCGATGCATGCGGCCGTGGCGTAATGGCTGTAATGTCGGGCTCCTGTGCTAGAGGTCCTCTGTTCGAATCCTGCTGGCGAATGATTTTATTAATGTATATTTGATTATTTAAGACACAGTTCCTTGTTGAAAATGACGAATTTACAAAGTCAAAGAGTCGTTTAAAGCCAGAAGGACGAAGTCTAGGTAAATAGACGTACTTCCCATAATTCCCCTGCTTACTGAACCACCCCGACTGCGGCTCCCGTAGACATTAACGCCAATGTTTGCTCTAGTAATTATTGTACGAAACTGTGCATTGCGTTGTTTCTTAGCTTTCCTCCTGCTACACCCGGTGTCAGCACAAACCCTGCTGGTTTGCTTTGCCTCCTTTTAGAGGTCGCGGGAGCCTTCAGGCACAGACATTATCGAAGAATGTATGGGAGGGTAGACATATACAGTTCCGCTGTAAAAAACGGAGACTTTGCCAAGGAGTCCAATGAAAATTCAAAAATCTGGGAAACAAACACAAGCGCCCAGGAGAGTAATTAAGCCACTCAAAGAAGGTGTCGACCACGCTACACACTTGAGCAGACTCTTCTCGAAAGACAGAGCGTGTCGAGTGAGGTGGCTCAGCGTGTTTGCCAATCATGCGGCTCCTCCATCATAAATAAAGTCCCAGTAACCTGAACAAGTCATGTGGTATACTGTTCGTGGTCTTCTTGAAACGGAGGAGCCGGATACCGTAAGATGCGATAGGAAATTATTTTTTGATCATTCGTTGTAAAATATCTCAAAATGAAAATTCGTCACGACAAATACTAAAACAGTGTTCTATAGTCTCACGCTGGCGGCAAAGTCTACAGTTTAAATTACAGAACGCATATACTGCTTTTTTCGTGGAGCCACGTCTAGCAAGGTTTAAGTGCGCAGCTTAAAGAAAAATCTTTTTGCTGCTGGCCATATACACTTGCTACAGACAAGAAAAGTACAACGAAATAGAGACAAATACTCTAACGTGAATCTGGATTTTAAAAATACGCAGTGTCGACAGTTTTCAGAAGGATGATGAAAAGAAGGCAGGCGTTCTAAAATTCCCCATTAAATTGGCATTTTTGACTACCTTTTTGCCACAACGAGATTATAACGTTGACTTTCTGAAATACTAATTGGATCTTTGTCAAGATTGTACTCGAAAGCGTTTCATTTGCTCTTATTTTTAAACGCAACGTTTTCTTCACTACTGTCCCTGTATTTAATTAGTCTGTGCTGATATTATTTGTACTCCGTTCACTTCGTTTTTAGGGCCACTCTCGGTTTTAAATTGCTCCCACTACTGATCTTCACATTGCCACGAAAAAGAGCTCAATCCCGCAGTGGCAACGGAGATGGCAGTGGGCAAAGGCTAGCTTTTCATCACCATGTGGTGAGGTGGCCCGACTACGACGACGATGTAAAAGAAAACACAGACGGACAGGCACAAGAAATCCAACTTCTAGTTTTTAACCCTTGCCGCAGTATAAAAAGAAGAGAAAGAAGAAACGCAGTCTCCTTGCTAGCCTCGGGAAAGCCACTCTGAAATATGTCTTCCTTATAGCTTACCTAGAGCATTCAACGAGATTAATTGGAACTTCTGCATCAAGAGACATGAATGGTCGCTAACAAAACAGTACGAACGGAAGAAATTTAGTTCTGCTCTGAATTTCCAGCGCAATGATCTGCGGCGAAAATTGGTCAGTAGGAAATATGCGACCGAATTCACAAAGCTTTTCTTTCGTAAGTGTTCTTTGCCATGCTAATAGTATGTCCAGCATCAGGATCGGTTGGAATTTGCTCATTTGAATGAGCGGGTATTCAGCAGTAGACTAAGACCTTTTTCTGAATACCCACCCTGTCGTTTCTTTTTACTAACGTCCGCTGCTCTACTCGTGGTACCAGGATATCACCGATTTCAATGTTCCACAAAAATAACATAATAGCAATGAAAATAGAATGAGAATGAGAGAACACCTATTAATCGTGCGTTGACTTGACGGATGACTTGATGTAATGCAACATCTTAGTTCTATTTCAAGTGTCGCATGGCCGCCCTTACGTAAAACACGTAGGAAAGTGCGCCCACATAGTTTTGCGTGCGTAGGTGAAAATAACGAATGCGATACTCACGCGCGATCCTTGGAAGAATTGTAAGGCTAGTTGGCATGCTCCATTCGTCGATCAATTAGCTACATAGCTCGCGAATGACGGAGTATACGTTCCACGGATAAATAACAAAGTTAATATTCCTGCAGAACGGCTTGCCAGGAGGTTTGAGTGAGAACAAAAAAAAAAGTACGGCTGGTGCAGCTCGAGTCAGCAGAGTCTTGCATTACAGCCAGCATATGCAAATCATCAACGAAATACAAGAAAGTAGCGTAAATATAGAAACAGGGCCAGGTTGGTTCGACATCTTACATACCGGGTGTCCTCTTCTCTAAGACTTATACATAATATTTGCCTACGGCAGATAACAGAATTCTAGTCCTTGACCTGACTTATTGAAAGAGGCGGAAATTCTCGAAAAAAAAAAACTGAAATGAACAATTGGCTAATTAAGAAAATTTACAACGTAACTTATTAATCACTTACTTTACAGCCCATGTTGCAACTTACGCATTGTAGTTAGTGTATTCGTATTTGTATTCGCAAGGCATATTCACAGCGTTCGTCCGCCATGTGATTGCCCGCGAATGAAATGGAATGAAATTATTCTGTGCCAGAACAAGGGCCGAAGCGGAACATCAGAGGGGAGTAGTCTCTTGCCAGTCGCGAAAGGCGTGTTTCGACAAATGTTTTTCGAAAGGTTCACCTGCCGGGGGTGGCGTAGTGGCTTCGGCGCTACGCTGCTAAGCCCAAGGGCGCGGGATCGAATCCCGGCCGTGGCGACTGCATTTCGATGGGGACGAAATGCAAGAATGCCCGTGTACTGTGCATTGGGTGCAGGTTGAAGAAGCCCAGGTGGCCTAAATTAATGCGGAGTCCTCACTACGGCGTGCTTCATAATCATATCTTAGTTTCTGGCACGTAACAACTCTCTTTTTGTCCCCTTTAACCCCTTCCTTCCGTGCAGGGTAGCCAGCCGGAACTACCTCTAGTTAACTTCCCGGCTTTTCTCTGTATTTTTTTCCATCTCTCTCTCTCTCTCTCTCTCTCTCTCTGGCACGTAAAACCCCAGAATTTAGTTTAAGTTATTTTTAAAGATTCCACATTCATCGCTCTTGTCACAGCAGCCATTTGCAGCGCTGCAATAAAATCTTTAGTTAAAAAAAAGCAACGGCCGCAACATAGCGTCGTGTAGCCTCTCGCACAACTATTGACCACATGCGCGAAAGTACCACGCCATAAATTTTTTGACCCTTGACAGGTGGATCTGTTGCATCCTTCATACTCTATAGGCTTGTCGACAACCGCATATCTACAGATGTCAAGTCGAAATTGCAGATCCAGGACGACCTTCGGAGCCATTCTGCCTTTACGACAGCGCAATCCCCAATCTGCCTACACATTGTCAAGACGTTATGAAGAGCAGTGGTAATTATATTATCAACTAAGAAGCTTCAGATCTGAAAATAAAATGGTTGTTTGTGCTCAATAAAGGAAAGAAACTTATATTTGAATCAACAAATAGGCGACTCCTGTACGTTTATACTGACATACTGTGTACATCTCAGAGAAGTTGCCTGTAATGTACGTGCTTGCCTGAAGCTTCAACCATATACGCAGTAAGGCGTGCACAATTCGTCATTAGAAAGTTAACGTAGAAAGTTTGCTGGGTTTAAACAAATTGACGGCGCTCTTGTAAAACTTACTCAATTAAATAACATCCGTCGGGCTGACCACACAGCTGCGCGAGAACAATTCAAGTACACTTATTAGCACATGAATGAGCTCTACCTGCAACGAATCAATCGAAAGTTTTCACATCGCACCGGTAATACACATTAAAACAGTGCGGGACGGATGCTTTAGTCAAGCTTCTCTCAGACCTGCCAGACATGTAATAACATTATTATCTTCACGCGGATTCAGCTAGCCTAAACGATTTATGCGTTTATTTTTGCTTATTCTACCCTAGAATTTCGCGGCAGTTATAAACTACAATATCAGTGAAGGTCAATTTACTGCAACATCGCGCAAAGCCTCGCATGAAAAGTGGGGCGCATGAAATGTGCAGCTTTGACCTCAGCGTAAAATTATTAGTCCCTGAAGAAATAAGTGAATACGCCACAAAACTGACCGATGGGGTTACCTCGCTGAAGCGGCGTTGTTGGTATAACGCTCGAATGAATTTCGCCATCTTCGTAAAGGGTGAAATGCATCCCCGAACCTGGCTGCCCACCTGCTGCCAGCTTCCGGGATGTAGTATACACAACGTATGCCGCAAGCATTGGCTTCTCGTTAGAAGTCCGGGGTCGATAAGTGCAGCTCGCGTCGGGTGTTGGCCCTCGTGCCTGTCGAAGCGCAGTTTTCGTCGCTTCCACGCGCACGCTTTGGTCCGCGTGGATGCAGAAGCGCTTAGTGAAACACGACGCCGCGCAAAACCAACAAGAGAGGGCGGCATCATTGTGTTCATTTGGCGCGTGCATAAATGATCAACGCAAAGCACATCACTCACTGGCGGCGTGCTGAATCGCGCGGTGAGAAATCTGCGCAAGATGTGCATGGGGGGGAGGGGGGGGGCAAAGAAAAAAAATTAATAGGGAAGGAGACCCGGCATTTGTCCATTGGTCGGTTTGGTTGCTTTCTCGCGAGTCGGCGCAACTCCGGCGCGGTGCCGGCGGCTGCAGCTTCTAATTCACGCATTCTTCCATGTAATGCGCGCCCGTGGGGGAGCACGCGTGCTTTGGCTTTCATAGTCGTCCCTCTCTTTAGGCTCCGCCACACAGCTTCCTCGTATACGCTTTAGGGACGGCTGCGCCGCGGCACGCCAGCCGGACGCGTGAACTCTTGCTCTTAGATGTGGACCTCTTTCTTCTTTTCTTTCGAGCCAGGCTAAGCGTTACATTTGGTGGCACCATGCGACCGGCCTGCGCTATCAGTCATGGGCGGAATTGATCACTCCCGCCAGCGGCGCGTGCAAACCGTTCACGCTCAGGAAGCACGGCTCAAAAGATTCTCCGACTCGGCGCGGACGGACAGCCGCCTACGTCGCTGACGGAATGCGCGGCCAGTGGCAGCAAATCTCGCCGGGGGAACCGGGTGTTCCGACAGCGCGATAACAGCGCACCGAAACCGTCAGCACAGAATGCAAATGGCGCGCTCTTGTCCAGCTACACTTCTATACGGCGCCAAAAGAGCCACGGCGCCGTCGTCCTCCAATCGCAGCTGGGCGCTTCGCTCCCCGCTAACAGGAAAGAAAGAAAGAAAGAGAGAGAGAGAGAGAGAAAGAAAGAAAGAAAGAAAGAAAGAAAGAAAGAAAGAAAGAAAGGAGGAGGAAAGAAAGAATGAAGTGCCCTCGCCAATAACTGAAGGTCACATAGGCCGGCAAAGGTCATATTATGCTGTTGGTTTTTCCACTGCAGCGTGTATAGTGCTGAGCGAGTGATAACGCACGTTTGTGGCGCTGGAGTGCGTTCCGTAGGGATTTCGTACTCGTTAAGTGTGTGAGATTTCACATACATTATTACAGATGCCAAACTAGCGAAAGTAAGGTCCGAGGAATTCAATTTCCTCACGTGCACAAACAGTAGTGAAAAAAACGTATATTTCATACTTGGCGCACATCGAAGGACACCCGTAGTGTATTTATTCATAACAATTATTGGCTCACGAGCGGGATCCCAAAGCTGCATGCAGTGTGGGCTGCAACCGATACATAGAAGAATAATTTTTACCAGCCGTGCTTCATTAGCGTGCACATAACTATAATTAGAATAGTGTGTTAGCATTCCGGCTCGATTGGAATGCGTCCAGCATTAGATATCGCGATCTCCTCCCCAGCCCCATTGCGTTAGTTAATTACCTTGCATTACCTATTTTGAGCCTTAAAGCCGCGGAAGGCTCAGAATTCAGCGTGAACGACATGAGTGAAAAAGGATAGGGATAGTTAAGATGGGACGAAAATAAAGAGACAAAATTACCAGGCTAAGACAGCCTACCGTTGGCAAACTATTTTCCTAAATTGTCATTTCATAAGCAATCTCCTCTTCCTATCTCCATCTTTCTCTTTGTATATATATATATATATATATATATATATATATATATATATATATATATATATATATATATATATATATATATATATATATATATATATATATATATATATATTGAAGCAGTTGTTTGACTAAACGACTGAACGCCGCCAAGAAGCTTCGTGTTCTTAAACGTACAGCTGTCACCTATAGTTCACTGAGAGGCCACTGTTGCAACAAACTGTCTGTCCTATTGTCTGAAACATTCTTTTATTGCACCTAAGTAGTTGTCACATTTATTGACGTGTTATTACTGACTGAAGACACGAAGTGTCCGTCACAAGATTGTTGAGGCCCTTGAGAAGAATTTGAGTCAAGTGTTTCTCGCAAACTATCTCTCTGCAGTGATCTTGTATATAGATTTTGTTAACAAGCCCCTCAAGTGAAGGAAATTTAATTTACCCAATATTCCTTCGTCTAAAACTGCGCAAGCAAAAGCTCTCTTAAATCTGGATGCGCTACATGGATGGTACTTTTTCACTTTCTATATAGCACACCCCTCCTCCCCTTTCCTAAAAAGTGAGAGCGAAAGAGGAGCAAAGGACTAATTGCACGGATAGAGAGAGAGAGAGAGAGAGAAACGAAGAGGGAAAGCTAGGGAGGTTAACCAAGAAAGTGCATGGCTGGCTATCCTACACTTCGGCAAGGGGGAAAGGGGAAGTATAGATAATGAAATAAGTAAATTAATAAAGAGTCCGTCATTCGCAGAGTCACTCGCAGAGGAATGTCCGCTGTCACAAGCGCCTGTAAAATCTAGTATCCTTCGCGAAGTGCAGAAGGGCTTTCGTGGCCTTTTGCATGCAAGAACGCTTAGGCCATGGTCTTAGGATTTTTTCCTCCGAGAGTGCTCTACTATCGAACAGGCTGGGTTTAGCTTGCAGAGTACGTCGGCGAAGGTCAAAGGATGGGTATTGACACAGAAAGTGCAGCGCCCAACCATGAGCGACAGAGTACATTTATTTTGTGATGGGAGAGTACAGGTGGCAGGCGAAGTCGCAAGTTAGGGTCGAGAGAGTGCAAATGTGAGTTCGTGAAACCCGGTGAATTCCATCGTAGAAGTGTTATGTGGCGAGCGAGTGATTGAAGTAGCTGCGCGACACGTTTTTGAGAGTGGCAAAGGACCGCTGATCTTTTTCATTAGCCGAATGCGCAGCTTCATCTGCCCTGTCGTTGCCGACAATTCCACAATGGCTCGGCAACCATTGAAATTCAATGTCTTGTCCTTGCTCGAGTGTGTGATTATGAACGTGCCCTATCTCGTACACTAGCTGCTCGTGTAACCTATAATGTAGGGAAAACTGCAGAGTTTTTAGGGCTGCCTTGGAATCGCAGAAGATGGTCCAATGAATCGGTGGCTGTTGGAGCACGTAATTAAGTGCACCTTGAAGAGCCGCAACTTCTGCTGCTGTAGACGTGGTATTGTCCGAATAATTAAATTACAAGGAGATCGCGTCCGGTAGAACAGCTGCTGTAACGCTGTTGGAGTTGGTGGAACCGTCCGCGTAAACTTGTATGCGGTCAAAATCAGACACGTTGAGGAGAAACAGAGATAACTGCTTCAGGGCTAGCGGCGACAATTCCCAGGAACTGAGAGCAATCCCAGGAACTGAGAGGCAAACGTAAATTTGCCGAGACACTAAAGTGCCGATATTGGACGTTTCGCAGGCTTGAAGCGAGGTGGTATCGAGTCATGGTGTCTAGTCCCAATACATACAGAATATAGCATGTGGTCTTCGCACTGTTAAATAGACCAAATTATGGGACGGTAGTCGTGAAAGCCGTCGAATGTTCGCTCTTAGCGTCTCAGCGATGATATGAGCGGTGATCGGGTGCTCCCGTACAATGACAATCGTTGCAGCTGTCGAAGAAGACCTCGGGAGGCCAAGACATGTTCGAAGTACTTGGGTCTGTACGCTCTGTAGTGCAATGAGATTAGTCTTGCACAGAGCGGGCTTCAGTGTTACTTAACGTAAGCACCAATCTTAAGATTGACACTAGGATCTTTAAGTGAATAAGTAAAATGTCGGTTAATGAATGTTTGAATTTGATTCTATAAGGCCAATTGAAATGCTCAAGACTAAAACAGAGAAACGGCTGCGATGCATACTTGGTCCCACTCGCGTACGAGCTACCGGTATCAAAGTATCTTAATTTATGACGACATTTTATTGGGACGACTGGTTTATAGTATACGTTTCAGCCTATTTGAGCCGGATATAACTCACATTCATTTTTTTTCACATAAGGTGACTATGTATCAATACCTTGTGCAAATGAGGATAACTCTGACAGCCACGGTAAAGAAAACTTTCACACAAAATCTCAGTTCAAGGTGGTTTCATTACTAGGGCGTTTTATACCACAAATCGCGGCTGCTTGTCAGAGACAACGACAGCACACCGACACGATTACTTACGTACGTATAACCTTCCACATAGGTAAAGATACAACACGCGCACACATTTTCACAGATGGGCAGTTGCGTACTGCGCAGACTAAGCGTACTGCAAATCAGGTCGTCTGGTTTGAGGTCAAGAAGATCAAGGCCTTGGCGCTGCACGCTCGGTAATCAAACGAAGAGATTGCATCAATGGCGTCTAGACCAAGTGGAATAGCCGTGATCCCAATTTTGTAAGATTACGTAATCAATCAGCCGTGTGCTCACAATTTTGTAACGGCACTGTCGGAAAGCCCCGTGAAACGTACGAATTCGTCAGAATTTTCCTTCCCCCGCCCCTCAGCACCTCTTACTACACTAGCTACGCTTTTGGTGCATATACATTATCCTAGAGTGTTAGACCTCATCTCTTGTATACAAAACACCAACGGGAATGTTCCCTTCGATCGTCCCTATTTTCCTGAAGACACTGCGCTGCATAGGATACTAAGGTGTGTTTACTGTCATCTCTAGCAAGTACCAACGGGCGCATTCCCCCCGACCACCTGTAGTTCTGTTCATTTTTTTTTCAGACGACGCTGCGCGACAAATTGGCTGCCTTCCCATAATGTCAGAGCCGAGGGAAGGTCCGGAGTTGCAGCACCTCAATCCAGCACTGACGATTGAGCTACTGCATGTCTTAGCGTCCACATTCCACAGAGGCACTGCCCGCGTAGCTGGTGTGTTGCGCTTTTCATTTCTTGTGGCCGACGCTGATTAATGGGCACGTTGGCCTAATGAGTCCTCGAGCACGGCTAATGTGCTGCATAATCAAGTGACAGAATCCGCGGCAGGGCGAAGTCGTCTGGGACGATTTCAGACGGAATCAATTTGCAGCGAATTTGTGCACGTCTGTATGAGAGCCGACGCTGAAGGTCACGGGGAACAGGCGACCGTGACCGAGTGCTGTTTTTTATATTGCTGCTCCGGTACGTAGGATCGTAATAGGACTATGCCACGCACACTGGGTCGACCATTGTTCCGGGGCAGCACTCTTTTTATAGGGACATTCACGTATTGCAAACAAGCAGGTTCACGTGCATTAGAGCATGTGCAGTGAGAAGAATCGATCGGTAAAGAACAGCGAGCATTTCTCAGGAAAACACGTCGTATTCCTTAGAGGTAACGTTTGCAGTATGCGACGGAGAAGGAGGATATATGAAACATGGTTATAACGGCGCGTTTGAGGACGGGCACGGAAAAAATGCACAGAGGACGATCGCTTGGCGATCCTCCTCTGTGCTTTATTTCTGTGCCCCGTCCTCAAACGCGTCGTTATAACCATGTTCCATCAAGCCAGCAACCAACTAGCACATCTAAGTCTCTTAAGAATAGCTTGTATAGGTAAAGTAGGGGTTGTCTGCTTTTCTTCTTCATAATATAGTCAGTGCGTAGTACAATTCCTTCTTGCGCTTTGCTATTTTTATCTTGAGTGTTGGTCCTAATTGCTTTCGGACAGCAAAACACATACGAAGCATCGTTTTGCCTCGTATGTTATGACAAGAGTATATGACGAACATAAATAATAGGTCATGACATGATTGTTCTCATATGCGTGTCATGTAGGTCATGAAACGGCAGCCTACGTCTTGGTGCTCTCGTGGTCGTTTCGTTAACTTGGTAGGCCCTCCGCACGCTGCTTCGCGTAACATTGATTCCCAGAGGGCGTGGTATCTGCCGGGATTTTTTCCCGTCTTTCTTTATTTTTCTATATGCCTGCGGTGTCCGGATTATCAGTAAATAATAAAACAGAAGCGCTAAAATCACATCCTTATTGCAACGCAGCCAGGCCACTGCTCTGTCGCTGATAAAGAACACACATCATGTTTCTTGACACCTCGGGCTACCAGAAGTTATTTGCTTAACTTTATGAAGTCGTACAACCGAAGCCGTGGGAAAGCTTATGCGATTCCCTCTTCTTTAACCTTCTTTAACGATACATGACGCGTTAGCGAAGACTTTGACCGATTTACGTAATAGGAGCCTTTTTCAGCCTTGATGAGACATGCACACGTGGTGACGCCGTTTTCATCAAAGCATCAGGTCTTTACTGCCTGTCGGTTCACTTCGCAAAGACATAAACATAGGCTTCTAAATAAAAAATTTTTTGATAGCGACTACCGGCACATTGACTGAGTGAGTTGGTGGGTTTATCGTCTTAATGCAGCAGCTGGGATGCCTGAGACGATATAGCGGAGGACTTATGTATTGCGCGATAAACACTATACAGCAAGGGACATTTTTGCGTTCGGTCTGCCAACTCTGTTCCTCTGGTTTTCGAATGTCTTTCTTCAGCATGCCTCTTTGAAGTTAAGTCTAGGTGGTAAGAATTGCACTGCCACTGAACCTGGGTGGTGCTGTAGCACGCTAATATCGATATGGCTTGTATATGTGAAGAAACGACGAACATACTAATGATGCGAGCGTGTTGTTACAGCGTGCTAAAGCGAGTCTCAAAAGATTTGATTACTATTCAAGTACCCAACTTATTACTTCTGACCCCACGAGCCTTAACAACAGCAGTCGGGTATACGTAGCCATGTACTATAGGTTAGACTTTATAGTA
This sequence comes from Dermacentor variabilis, assembly GCF_050947875.1. Lineage (NCBI taxonomy): Eukaryota > Metazoa > Arthropoda > Arachnida > Ixodida > Ixodidae > Dermacentor > Dermacentor variabilis. The sequence continues at coordinate 282,313,144 of NC_134568.1, forward strand.
AACTGTACGCATTTACGCACCCTGTGTAATCTTCGGCCATTCTGTACCATTCGCACACCCAGAAACGAATGCATTAAGGGCCCGTATTCTATTTCTGTTTGACGAACAGAAACAAAAATGAAGAAGCGAATAGTCCGCTAATAAGGTAGTCTTGCTACAGCATCACGATGAACGGATAGTAAATGACCATTGGACCAGGTATCGCTTCATCAAGCAAGCTAACCTAACAGGAAAGGTGACATTTTGAAAAAGAAAGTATAGAAATAATGAAGCACGGAAAGTGGAAATACATTGCGCTAGGTTGTCTTAACATCGACCCGCTAGTACTGCTCTGATTCGTTTAGATAAATCTCCGATCTGTCGTGGCGTGCGTGCGCATGGTGCTTGCTGGTCGTTCATTTTCAGCTGGGAAGAAAATTGTTGATGAAGGCAAGCGTTGGAGTGAAGAACTCATCAGCGTGTTGGAGCGATGAACTCATCAGCGTAGCAGCTGCGTCGAATGACGGAAATCCTTTGGAATTACACCAAGGCGCGTGGAACGGTGGTGGTTTCGGTATAATGGGTGGTCGCAAGCGCTGTTCAGTACGGCTGGCATGGCACCGTATAGCATATCCGAACAGCCACTCTCAAGCCGCACCGGCTAATGCTACTATCAGCGTGCATTTAGACATGCTCGTGCACAACGGCGCGCCTATCGCTCGGGGCTAAGATCACTTCGACGCATGCTCGCCTGGCGCATTTTCTTGGACCAGGAACCTTCCTGGCCTACCGGCGGTCGAGAGGAGAACGCGACGAAACGTTGCGCAGCACGCACGCGCTCGGGCGGCCGCCGGCGACGAGCGCGCGCATCTTGCCGATAAGTGCGCCGGCTACGAGACATCGGCTGCCAAACAATGAAGATCGATCGGTGCGGCAGCGCATGAAGGGGCGCATCTCGTGCTGCGGTGGTCGCCCCCCAGTCCTCCTTCGCCCACTTTCCCTGCGGCGACGGACGGAGCGAACGCGGCGGGCACTTCGGCGAAACGAGTTCGTGTCCCGCTACGCGTCGACCGCATGCTATAACGGGGTCAAGTGCAGTTGACGACTGGGTTATACGACGGGCTGCGATGGCACAGTCAGCGAAGCTACCTGTTTGTTTCGGGACGACAAGGGGGCCAGGCTTATTTGAGAAAGGAGTTTCTTTGGCTCGATATGAAGAGCTAGACGAGCTGTTGTAATTTATGACCTAAAACCCTAACTTGACAGCGCTACTGAGCACTCTCGAATAAGATTTTACCGGGGTAGCTTACAAGCCGTATCGTAACCGGGTATGCACTACGCCATTAGTCATCGTCGGTGAAGGCAGGTTTACTGAGACCATTGCGACGTCCGTACCCCTGAGACCGCGTTAAGGCAAGATATACAATGTCAGTAAGAATTAAGTGCGGACGCCTTTTTCACATAAGCTGCATTTGAGTAGTGTCCGTCACCGCGCCGACGGACGCTACTCAAATGCAGCTTATGTGCCTTTTTAAAGTTAAACTTTATACCCTCTTATAAAGTCACATTTTCTAAAAATAATGAGCAACAGATGTCCTAACGACGGGACTGTGAAGGCACTAAAGCATACGTGATCGCCATACTTGCTATTATAGTTTGATTTATAGCGTCGTCATAGAAGTATATTATGGCGAAAAAGCGCAGACGACGGTGCGTCTGAAAAATGGACAGAGCAAGAAGCTGACTATCGAATGATTTTTTATTGAAAGCAACATTAGGCAGAGGACACAAAGGGCAGAAAGCTATCTGTAAGGGACTTGGGCGGCCGGCAGGGGAAAGCAGTTAGAAATCAATGAAAAAGTCATACTTGATGTTAAACACGACTTAACAGGTGAAAATTTCACAGGTTAGATACCTATGGTATCCACTTCATTCGAGGTTGTCCTTCGTCCGTCATTTAGAGCACATGGGATGCGATGTGTCTTCGTTGACGGAAATTGATTTCCCTTGCAATAATAAGTCTTCCTGCCCCTTTCATTACCACCCGTTAGAACTTCCTCAAAACTTCTTACGGCCGCTTTCAAGCGGGGAACACGCTTCACTTGAATTGTTTTGTTTCTTCAACGCTTTGAATGCTTTAACGTATGATTTAACTATATATCCAACTTGAGCAATGAAGGAATGCGACCGATCGCAGGTGTTCACTTCCCGCGTCGTCCTGAACGGCGGGGGAATTTGGAGAATGTCCAAGTTATGGAAAGAAGACTACAGGCTTTATGCTGCTCATAAAACAGCGACAAGCTGCTCACCATGGCGTGATCTAACCACAGAAGGCTCAAACGCCATGTTCGAAAACTATTTCAGAGAACGAGCAAACTCACACGTTGTCTGTGCATGTTAATTGTGTGCGTGTGTACTATAAGCATGGATATGTCATTTCATTGTCACCCTCGTCATCGGGAGCAGTAACATGCTGGGCATACATGGCCAGACAAGCATCTCTAACATCCAATAACGACGGTCTCTTTCTGTATTTCATAAAATTTGTTGGGCGCTTTCAAATGGAGCTTTATTTTTCGGAGCCCGTAAGCACGGACAAGAGCAACTGCGGAAAGTACAACTTGGTGAGGCTAACAACAGCGTCTCCCTCACATGGCGTCGCGGCTTTATAAATCTTATTTTCACACGGTTATTCAAGGCGGTAACGCCAGCTGTCAGAAAGAGGACCACGGCCTCGTGACATGGAACGGCGACGCTGCGTGTGGAAGCGATATGAAGGCTCGGAATGGATATCGCCTCTTATTCTGTGGGAGAAAGAAATAGAGAGAGAAGAAATAAGGAAAAAGAAGACACCAAATGCACAATAAAGCGCGCCAGCCTTCTTTTTTTTTTTTTTTTTTCGCTGATCCTCACCGCAACCCCGCTCCTGCATGCAGCCGAGGCGGCGAATATAAGGAGTCGGAGTGCGGTTTCACATGAACCTCCTACACGGTGCCAACGATGTTCCCACTAGACTCAGCAAGGCAAAAATCGCTTCTCGCAAAGGAATATTCGAGGAGGCGGTGACAAGTCACGGCGCACACGTGCCACTTCGTGTGGAGTATCATCGCGTCTTGACAGCCACGCTTCCGAAGCTCGCACGTGAAACGGAGCGCTTCAACAGAGCCGGCGAGGAGGCAGACTTTCATTACGGGCGAACCTAATAAACATATCTCCGGGGGGGGGTCCCAAAGGAAAAAGCGAAGGAAGAAGGGAGCCCACAAACGGCGGGCCGCCGCGTCTTCAATCCCCGGTATTCCGCGACAGCCGTCACTGAGCAGCCGGGCAACCGCGCGAACATGCGTGCGCGGGTGGCGCGGCCGAAACTGAATCACGCGGGGCGTGGGAAAACGGGCACGGCGGAAAATGCGCAAGAACTTAAGTCCTCCTTCCACTTTCGCGAGGACGCTTAAACTCGATGTGACAGTTTTCGTCCCTCTGAAATTCCGGGCATGTTTTAGTTCGCGACACGAGCGAAAGGCGCCGTTACGGCTTGTCGTTTCTCCCGGGAGATATATCAAATTCCTGAAAGCGGGTCAGCCTTTTCCTCTGTCAACCTTCGTCCAGGCTCGGCGCTGCGCCCCCTCGCCGTTCACTGCCTTGTTCTTTTTTCCCTTTTGGCCCTTCGCTGCGCCGGCCACGTTTGCTGCTGCTTTTTCGTCGAGATTCTCGGCGAGCGTCAGTCTTCATCCGGACAATAGGCGGAAGAAGACCGAGAGTGGCAAGAGCGTAACAAAGATAGAGAAGAAAGTTTCGCAATCGCTCAGGAGCTTCAAGACAAGTTCGGCGTTCCAGTCGTCGTGAACTTCGGATTCCTCGTGAATTTTATGGAAGTTTTCAGCGACAGGCACTTTAGATTTGGTGTTTTATTCCTGCAGTCGGCGTTCGTTCAATAATGAGCAATCTAAGACGTTACAAGTGGGCGCCAAGTATAAGAGCCTCTGCCTTTGTTTATTGGTGCATTTATTTGTATAATTTTCGAGGATGAAGAAGAGCGCACAGTCGTTAAGGCAAGCGTAACTCGAGAGAAACATACGAGCCAGTTTCGTTCGACATGAAGCACGCTCCAAGAGCTCAGAAAGGACGTCTGTTTGTGTTTCCCTTCCCCGTTCGTCTTGGCGCAAGGACATATGGCACATGTGTAACATAACATAGAGGCAGCCGCTTTGTCGCTGTCTTCGTTTCCCGTTCTGGCCGAACTTTGCTAACCTTCGCGAGAGCTGTTTGTTTTGTTTGGCTCCAGGCATCGGACCGATGCGCCGACGCGCTCGAGCGAAGAAATTGAGTCGCGGAATCCATCTTCCTTCGGAGTATTTTCAGCTGGAAAGTCCTGGGCTAAATTCTGCGCCTTTCATTCCTTTTTCTCGCCGTTCCTGTTACAGCACGGCTCGACAGGCACTGTGCCCTCACGGCCGCTCTGTAAATATAAACGGGTTTGTTATGTCCACGGCTTAGGACCTACCAATGTGGCTCTGTCCCTAGTCGTTTCTTGAAAGAGGAAGGAGAGAGAGAGAGAGCAAATGATAAAGGAAAGGTAGGGAGGTTAACCAGGACTGAGCCCGGTTGGCTACCCTACACTGGGGAAAGGGAAAAGGGGACAGAAAGATTAAAAGAAGAAAAGAAAGTCTACTGGTTATATCGTTCGGTCACTCAGTCCAGATCACAGACGCTGATTCAATCCAGTAGCCTTCAAATATCGCAGCAGAGCTTTTGTGGCCTTTTGTAGCTGCGATATGCGAGGCCATGGTCCCAAGATCTTCTTCAAGGTGAACGGTGTTCCATCTAGCTGATTGAGAGCTGTGCAGAGGTCATGTCTTTCGTTTTGAAAAGATGGGCAGTAGCACAGTAGAGGTTCTATAGTTTCCTCGGCACCGCAGGCATTACAGTCGGCGCTATCAGTCATTCCAATCAAAAACGTATATGCATTGGTGAATGAAAGCGCCAAAAAACGTTAACGGAGAGAGAGAGAGAAAGGCGAGTACAACGTACTATAAAAGTTTGTTTAGGATAGGCGAAACTAAGTTTCAGGTATACGCAGGCAGCTGTGCATGTGCAATCCCTCGGCGTATACTATTTCTTTAGGCAGCAGCCAAGCCCATCTCCGTCCCGTTTGATTCGCGGCCCTAGGAAGCCTGAGCGCAAGCGGAGCTAACATTTGTGCACTCTTTTACTCTACGTCTCCATGAGTCGTGTGGAAAACGCGTCTCCGCGTTTAGTGCTTATCTGCGGCTTTCTCTACGCTTTCGGTTGTCGTGTGCGCGCGGTGCCTAGCTTGACTTGCTTGCCGGCGCTTTTGGCGTGGGGCGGTTGCTGCCGCTGCTTTCTGAACGGTGACATCGAGAGAGGCATCGCACCTGAGAGGGCTCCCTTACTCGTGACCTGTGTTTCACGCACAGCGCAGTACGCTGAGCGATCTACACGAGTGTCTCGCGTCTCTTCGGCGCTCATTTCCAGCACCGGCAACGCACCAAGCGAAGAAAAAGAGGCCTCTACGAGGTGTGAGCCAGCGGTGGCAAACAGGCGGGGAAGCGGAGCGTCCCTGTATAGCGTGCGAAGCTTCTAACGAACGCGTCCACATTTTTTTTTTTTTTATCCAAACGCTCGCGCTGCGTTCTCTACGGGCCGACCTCGACTCACGCCACACACTCCCGTGCGTAGGAGGGAGGAGAGGCCGACCCCTTCCCCTCCACGCACACAGAGAGGCGGGCAGGTCCGCTGCTGAAGCCCCTTTTGTTTGAAAACTGGAACGGCCAAGTAATCCCAGTTGGCGTGATCGGGCACGATTCCGCGCCGCTCCTTTCTACAATGGAACACTTTCGCTCACTCGGAGGCGCCGAGAGAATAAATGACCGGAGGCGCGCGTGAACCGGGCTCTGTTTGAAGCGGCCGACGGCGCGTCCTCGGCGAAAGTGGCCGACGGCCCGCGGGTTCAACAAGCGCGCGCGATATGGGGCCGCGATGAATGGCGCCGCCTCAGCAGCCGGCGGGCGCGGACCGAGAGCGTCTTCGCGCACAGATTCGGCCGGGCTGTATCATTTCTGAGAGGCTGGCTCCCAGCGCTCTCTCCAGATGCTACGAGGAGCGGAGGAAGTGTTCGCAAGAGCAAGGCGGCCAAAGAGAAAGGAAATGCGCTCGGAGATGGAGAGCTCCTGGGGCGCGAACAAGGGCGCTAAGCAGGCGCCGGGGCGATGGGTGCCAAAGGTGAGCGCTGGCGCCGAGAATAGAAAAGGAAGAAAGGCGGCTTTCGCGAGGGAGAGACAAAAAAGAGCCCCGAATCGAAGCGGGGCAGACCGCCCCTTCTTTACAGCTAGCCCGTTCCACGAGGGAAGAGTGGCCAATTTGGGCCTTTTTGAGTCGGAAATGAGAATTCTGCCGAGCAACAATCTCATTTGTCTCACGATAAATGTGGTGCCTTGTGTTCGTGCTCATAGGGCCCCTAACTCCTCTCGCCCCTTTACCACTCCCAGTCGGAACGCCCCCTTCCTTTTTTGTCACTTGACTGTGGGGGTTTTTTACGCGACACCTTTGCCCCTCTTTACGGCGCCCCACTTTTTGTTTTTGTGTGTCTCTTTTCTCTCGCTGCCTTTCCAAGACAGCTCGGGAGTGTCATAAGGCGAACGAGAAATGCGACTGGAGCGATGTCTCGAAGCAACGCTGGAATTTCCGGGCCGGTAGTGTGGCACTTCTGGGAGCTTTCTCGTACTCTTCGTTTGCTCATACTTCGCTTTCGATTTCTGTTTCTGCAGAAAGTGCATATGCCTCGGCAGAAAGCAACAATTGGCGCTTCTCTAGCGATGCACCGACGCACAAAAAAAAAAAATAAAAAAAATAAGAGCTTTGCCAGTGGCGGGAAAGAAACAATGAAAGAACGCCCGCGAGGAAGGCCCATCGCCTTTGCTCGAATCAAGCAGCTGTTCCAGAAAGAGGAGCGTTTTTGTCTCGAGGCCGCATTTCAGCAAGCTGTAAGTGGAGATTGATATTCCAGCGTCAAGTCTCCGTGAACAGCTAAAATACGGACGTTGGCTGCGCTCTATTTTGGCGCAGTTGCTGTCTTTACGAAATAAGCGTAGGTGAGGCAGCGTAACAGGTATAACCTTTTATAGTGATGATGTTGTTGACAATCATCAAATACATGAACAACTACTTTAAGACACTGGAATTGCCTTTTGTCACTTCTTTTCTGTGTTTTCGTTTCACAGTGCGGATGTCTCCCTGCACAGTCGCCCTGTGGCTCATCAGGACGCGTTATATAGGGTGTCTCAGCTAACGTTAGCCGAGCTGATAAAAGAAAAAAAGAAGATTTAAGAATAAGGCGCAAAATGCGATTATAAGACATAAAGTGTTCTGCAGTCACACTTCTGACGATCGAGCAACGTAGGTCTTATAATCGTATCTTGCACTGTGTTCATTTTTTGTCATTTTTTTCTTTAAACACATTGGCTAACGTTAGCGGGCACACATGGGCCCCGACCTCAGCAGCACATCGGATCTAGTACGCCACTGTTTTTTTTTTTTTCAACGAAAACACATGCCTTTAATTTTCTCGCATGGAGCATTGTGAATTACAATCGCTTCATTGAAGCGGTTATTTATGGATGCATTTAAGTACATTGGAAGGCCCACCCAATTAATAATGTTACTTTGGCCCAAGCAGGCCCACACGAGTACAAGACGGAGGAGACCGAGTAGTCCGAGCCCAGTCTGGGGGGCACAATTGGTTGGGCGATCTGGCTGAGTCTGTGCATATAGTCTACGCAACAATGGAACGAAAAGAGCATTAACACATTAAAGGCTTTTGATATGACTTCACCGCCGACCGACACCTTATTGGTGCAGTGAAGCAAACTCATAAAACGAAGGAGCATATTTATTTCAGGTGGCTTGTCAACGAATCGCAGAAGTAATGTACAAATGTTCGCAGTCACCACGGCAAAACTGAAAGCCTCTATGTGACCGTGGAGCTCCACTAATTTTCGAGGCTGATAGCTGTACTGTTTAACACCGTGATGAATATTATGACGGAGTACTTTCCAGAGGCTACGGTCGAGTATTATCTGCAGCGATGACGTTACCCTAGATTTATCGTCGAAACAAACTGCTGATGCACAGGTTTGGGGGTCGACTGAAGCAAGGCCGAGGGCACAACATGAGGCTACAAATGGCTTCGCACCTGTTCCCCTGCGATTAACTTTACTGTGCTATCTCTGGCTAGGAGTTGTTTTCACAAAAGCTTACTTTTTTCTCATTGGAATGACAGACACGCCCACGTGCGACTTTTGCCAGAGGCGCTATAACTCACGTTAAGCTTTTGGACTCCTTATGAGATCAAGTGCGACGTTATTTATATAAACCGGCTGTATTATAAACCTTTTTCAGAGACAAAGGTTCTTGGACGATGGCCCAGGCGTCGGAGGCTCACAAAGCAACACGGACATTGCTATAGTATCTGAAGTCGACTGGCCTCAGTGACCGACCGTAGGTGTGATGGGCAGCCATACGCGTGCGTATTGGTAGTGCTTCCTTTCCTCCCTCTCCCGTCTCTCTTTTTATCTCCTTTCTCCTGTGTAGGTTAGTAAACCGGACTCGCTGTAAGATGCCCAGAAGAACAGTAGTAATTTTGATGTCTCCTTACCATCAGATACTATTTTTTGCCCTAAGACCTCGAAAGGAAGCATTTAGAACGAGAGCAGGAAATATTGCGTGCAAAGAAAAATTCATGAGCGAAAGTTAAGGTGGGCTCCACCTGGAGGTGCTACAGAAATATGTGCGGAGACTGGATGGTGTGTGCAGAGGTGGTTCTTGCATTCGCTATTTGAGCCTCTTTCGCCAACACGGGTCGATAAACCTAAGACTGCAAGTTCGCATCATGCTTTCTTCTTCTTCTACTACTTCCGTGTTTTTTTATTGTTGTTTTTTTGCGCTGGGCGAAAGCCTGTGTGTGTGGGAAGTCTGAGCGAGAGGTGAATGATGTCTATTGTTTGTCTGTGATCATAAAGAACCAAAAAAAGAAGTAAGTAAGGAGCTGGAGAGAGCTCTTTTAGAGTGAGCGTGAACTACACACGGGACGTTGAAGGAAACCCGTCACACATCTACGCTGCTATACGTGCTTCCTTCCTTTTTCGTGTCTCGGTCAGCCTATTGCATATGACAGCATGGTTTACCAACTCGTCCAAACTGCCCACTTTGTTAGGAATAGCGAAGTTTCATCACGCGCCCTACGACTTGGACTCTTGACCCCTGGGCCTGGGCACCCTACTCTGAAAACCTGAATACCAGGTACTGCATATGCTTGTTTCTGTGCGCAGTTCAATGTGTAGCAACTTTGTAAAAATTACCGATTGTGGACGGGATGTACCGCTCCGGATACGCGCTTAATTAGTCTTTTCTCCCCCCTTTCATTCTCTCTTTTCATTCCTTCTCACCTTTCCTCTCGTGTAGAGGTAACAGACAGGATGCGCGTCTGGTTTACCTCACTGCCTGTCATATTCGTTCTCTGTTGCCATTCCAGCAAAACACGTCACAATGAAATTTGAGCTGTCACACGTAATGACATCTACAGCGGCAAAACTTGCGGCCCTTCGTTCCAACCAGCAGAAGAATGGCTCGTGTTTTGTGACTCAAAAGCAGCTCTTCGGTGCCTCAAGTCTGCTTTACGTCACAGACATATATCTGAAATAAGAAAAATAGCCATTATGTTCTGGAAAGAGGGCACAATATTATCTTGTCAGCAACAAACTCGCTGACAAGGCTGCCCGGTGTGCCCGCGAAGGCACCCAGACTATCTAAATTACACTGGCGAGCACGGACGCTTCAAGAGAACTTCCATTTGCTTGCTCGCACAACACACGCTTTTTGGAATTTCACACGCGCCTGTAATTATCACCTACGTACCCTGGACCCTTGGTTACGGCGGCAAGATGCCAACTAGCCTCTCCTGCAGAGATGCAAGACTGCTCTAGCGCCTATGGCTTGGTGTGGCACCCACTCCGCGCTTACGGACATTTATTCTTTCCGTCTTGAAATGAACGGTAAACTGACGTTGATACGAGAATTGTAGGTCTGAACAACCAGCGCATCAAGCCGAATGGACTCCAGAACATTTTCTGAAACGAGGATTCTTTTACCCTGGCTCCATCCGTCGATTGCACAGAACGCTATTCGTGCGCTACGGCAGTTTTTGAAGAACACCGTCCTTACTCACCGATTGCATTCCTGCTGTGCGTCTTACCTGTGTGCTGCCAGCAGTGCTCACTCTCGCCCTCTTTTCTTCTTTATATTTGCCCATTCACTTTAGCCCCAGTAAAGGGCAGCAAACCGGACGATCGTCGGGTTGACCGCCCTGCCTTTCCTTTCCTTGAATTTTTTCCCCTCTCTCTTAATGTACAAACTGTTGAAATTGCTACTCGAGTCAGGATCGTGTTTATGAAACATCACCGATTTTACTGTCATGCGTAAATGAGCTAGAATTATCAAAATTGAATACAAAGAAGCACATAGGTGTGCAACGACGGCAAAGTAAAAGAAACAAAAGCTGGGAAGGAGAACAGAATAGTCTCTGGGTTCATTTTCAGTCGCTATGAGCCATCCCCCAAAACAGCATCTCCGTACCAATGCAAGATGACTGGCACCATGCGCGTCGCCTGACTGCACTTTTAATTTTGTTCTCACTTATTCTTCTCAGTCATACGTTGGATTTTGGCCTTGAAAATGACAAAATATGACATCGAAGAGAGGAATATCCTTTCTGCGGATATCGAACGAAAGTTTCCACCTTTGCCATTTTTTGCTTATCTCCAATCGTAGGTAACCTAAACTATAGGTGAATTTAAGATTATGTTCCTTTTCTTTTTCTAAACTTCACGTCCCGTGCTTGATTTACTTAGCCTGAGAGCACGTTTGTGTTTCTCATAAAAATTAGACGGACAACTTTAAACCATAGAAAAGAAAACAAACAAATACAGAAAAACAAAAAGAAATCTACAAGAACACAGCACACTCGGCACTTGCAAAATGAGACAGCGCCCGTGTTTACAGGAAATTGAGAGCTGTACAAACAATCTACGCAGAAAACATGCGTGCCTATGCGTGTTCCCCATGTTCGGAATTTTCTTTCACGCTTGTACTCAAAAGGCGTCCTAGCAAAGTCCTTGAAGAATCGTGCCTTAAGAGCCCACGATTTTCACGCGCATATCGCACTCTCGCGATGCACGAAGGCGTCATTTTTTCCTGTCTTTCTTGTTTGCCTAGATGGCCTCCAAATACCCGTTGTCGTTCACAAATACTGAACAGCCTGTCAGTAATAGTAAGCACCCCCCCCCCCCCCCCCCCCACATTGCCCATTTTTCAAATCCGGTTTTCTTAACTTTATCCGCACAAAATGCATCGCGATGGGCAATTACCTTCGTTCCATAGAAGAAAAGAAAGCGAATAAGGCAGCTAAGTAATTATGCAAGCATTACTTTGTGCAATCAAGTTTTCTCAAGCTTTCTCGTAAGCGAACGATGACATATGTATGCATTTGCTCGTCTAGAAATGTGCCTTCTAGCCAGAAAATAGGCGGAATATTTTAAAAAGAAAGACAACAAAGAAAGAAAGATTGAAAGACAATAGAAATAACAGCACTCTTTTGCGTTCTCTTGCGTTCTCTTAATTTCTTATGTATAAGGAACCAACCTGTCCAACAACACGTCTTGTTACGCTGAAGCCTATACTGATCTAAGCCATCTACCTATTTATTTATTTATTTATTTACGATACCTTACAGGTCCATTGAAGGCTATTGAGAAAGGGGAGTAACATTTTATACAGAGCAGAAGAAAAGTAAACATCAAATACAAAGGCAAGTACATAGTATATGTAGTACATACAAAGGTTAGCAACATAGTTATAATACACTGAATCATAATTACACAATATTAGGAGTAACGAACATTCAGGTAATTGCGAGATGTTTTGCGTCTCGATATGGATGCTACGTAGCCCTGAAGATCGTTCCAATGTGCAATGATCTGAGGCAATGCAGATGAGTTAAATGCTTGCGTTTGAACGTGTGTGCGCATGAAACAGCGTATTATGAAGATAACATGACGTACACTCTGCTGGATGAAGCGGTCGAGTGTGGGACCTATTGATGTAAATGTACCTGTAAAAAAGATATAGTTAAAAAAAGCGACAGCGCGGCGAGTGTCCAATGGCTGAAGTGAAATGCCTTGTCTCATTCGCGTAGTGCTGCAATGACAGTCGTACTTACGCGAGATAAAACTGGCTGCTCTATTATGGGCAGCTTACAACATGGCGGATAAGGTAAGCTCGATATGGTGACTATGCGGATCAAACGAATTCTAGTTGCGTACGAACAAAGGATGGATAGGCTCATTTTTTGAAATTATAAGGTGAGTTACGGAAGCTCGTTTGTAAATATCCGAGTGACTTAGAGACTCCAGAAGAAATGGATGCTACATGCGCATACCAGGAAATATCGGGTCTAAGATGGACGTCGAGGTAGTTGTATGAGGGAGCGTTAGGAACTATGGTGCGGTTAATCAAACAGGAAAATTCGGAGTTACTGCTCTTACGGCTAAAATAAACTACTTTGCATTTTGAGGGGTTAGGGGACATCTGCCAAGTTTTGCACCAACTGTAGGGTAGCTCAAGATCATTCTGGAACGTACAATGGCGACAGTAACATTTAGTAGTAGTGTAAATAATCGAGTCGTGAGCGAACAATCTAACTGATGATGATGATGCATTAGCGGGTAAATACTTATGTATATAAAATGTCGTAGTCTCGCCCGAAAGGCGAATCATCGATTGCGATAGCAAATTTGTAGACAGCTACACGTAGTAAGGATAGTAGTTTTATCGGCTGTGTAAACTTGTAAACATTCGCTGGCTAACTAAATTAACACACATGCTGTCACGCACGCACAAGCAAACGTGAACACATCTCACTCGATGACCGCGGAAACTCGCTGTCAAAACACTGGAGTGAGAAAGCGCAGCAGCAGCAGCGAGCGAATTGATCTTCGTGCAGCCGCTCGCTTCAACCCGACCTAAGCGGCGAGAACACAACGCACACGAAGCTGTCAGCTCTCGGCGCACTCTGTCCCCATCACAGATCGCTTTCAAGTATGGGGATGTGCGACTCTCACGCGTCCCCTGGTATGTTGTTTTCCCCGCATGTCGCGCGTCTCCTGTAATTTGGCTTCTCCACGCAGCTTAGTGCCGACGGCGGTCGGTCTGGTCGCAGCGCATTACGAGAGATGACGTGAGTGTGGCGATGCTAGCGCCACCTAACGGCGGGGTTGGTCGGGCGCGACAAGGAGGTGGCTCTTCCTTTTTGGCTCCGGATCGGCAAGCGGCGCGGACAGTCCGCGCGTGCGCCGATCCACGCTTCTGCGAGATCGTCGCGTGACGCCTACACCGGAATGAACGAACACGATCGTCCGAACGCGCCACCGTTAGCGTGTTTTATTACTAGTACTTGCCACCTTCTTCTTTCCACTCCGCTCGGTTGTCTTTCTCTCTCTCTTTTTTTACTCCCCACTCCCCTTCCTTGTACAGTACTGTTGAGGTGACTTCGCCCGAGAGTCAGTTACCGCGCTGCACTTATCTCTTCCATTTTCCTCATAAAAATCACTCGCACACACCGTACGCGCGAAAGACGAAGCGTTGGTATCCAGCATGGGGCGAATCGGACGCTCGGACGCTCAGTATTGAGCCGGTCGCTATGCTCTTGAAGCAGCCCGCATCGCTGTTTGATATTTGTTAGCGAGCCGGCTTCAACAGAAGCCACCTCAACCAATAGACATCATTATGCCACATAAACAGCAGGCCTGCGTAGACATAGGGGTTTCCGGAAATTCCGCGACGATAAGTTTTGTGCAGACGGGAATGAACGCAAAGAGAACGCTAATTTATTTATTTATTTATTTATTTATTTATTTATTTATTTATTTATTTATTTATTGCATCCCTCAAGATACATCAGTGATCAAGAGTGCGTGGTCGAACAAGGAATCTTATTGTAGCCAACGTTTTGACAAGAAGTCTTAACGACCCTGGCGAAGACAAGCCCGCTTATCGAAACATTCGATCAGTGCTCATCCCTTCAAGTCTCCATATTTCTGTGAGCATCAGCCTTATCTATAAGTACGTTACGAAGGGAAGGGGTTAAAAAAAAATCAAGCGAGTGTTACACGTTCGTAAAACGTTAAGGCGAAAGCCTGATTGCACTCTTGGCACACTTTCTGTCACGATTAAGATACGTTTACAAAGAATTGTGACAACTGTGTGCCAAGTGTGCAATCACGCTTTTGCCTTCACGTTTTACAAACGTGCAACACTAGATTAATTCTCTTTTGTACCATCTCCGTCGAAGGTTCGTCCATCGGAGCACACGACCGAACTCACCGATATCGCCGCACCTACTGGTAGTCGGCTATTGCATTCGCAGAGAGAGGGGCAGTATTGGAGCGCTGGCATGATGAGCGGCATCCGAGTCAGCTGCGGTAGAAGACGACGACGACGAACACGCGAGCTGTGCGACGAGCGCGTCTCTGTGACGTGTGCGATCACGCACGCACTATAGGCACACCTTTACTAAGCCAGAACAGTGGAACAGCCGTGGCTTTAGGGAAGCGTGCTCGTCTCCCACCCCGGAAACCTGGGCTCGATTCCCACCCAGACAGGAATGTTCCGAGTTTTATTTTCAAAGCCACCAATTTACTTTGCTTACAGGAACCTCCCCGAGAAACGTGACGTCAACCCGAGCATTTGTCGACCTGTTTTCACTCTTTGCGGAGTCGGCCATTTTCCGTCACAGCGCAGTTTCGCCAAGGTCACAGCCAAGGACACCGCCAACATATACACCGAAGGCTTTCGCTTTAAGGAACACACATCTTCCATTTCGAGAACTGTGCGCAGCTTAAGAAGACAATGACACGGAAATATAGATATGAGCAGGATCCGAAGCACAGAGTGTTACCTGACAGCAATCATAGTTCTAGAAACATTGCATAAGGGTATCAAGCTCTCTCGCTTAAGTATGCACCGGGTAATCACTGAGTAACGTGTGAGCAAGATGGACAAGGTGTCCTGTTTACTCCATAATGAGATGAAGAATTACTCGGCTTTGGGGCGCGAAATTGTGCGCTTCGAAAACCTCGACAAATACGGCCAGTGTTGAAACAGCCATAGTGTTCCGACACTCAAGCGTTGTCGAAAGCTAGTGCATACATGTTGGAATAGCCCTTCGATACTCAAGCCACTATGTTAGCCTAACAGAAGCAAGCGCATTCCTGACTTCATGGTATACGCATGAAGTCAGGGCAACCGGTGAAAACAGGTGAAGAGAGAAAAAAGGGAAAGGGACTCAATGGCGATGACCGCCAAGTTAGTATTTCGACCCCATGTTTTTCAATGTAGTCATGGCTGATTTTCTCGATGCCTTTAATAAACTGTACAAGATAGTCTGAGTAAATGTCTACGCCAATATAACGCCGACAACGTCTGCATTCGACTCTATATATATATTGTCACAGTCCGTAATGTGGAAAGAAGACGACGCTGATGGATATATATATATATATATATATATATATATATATATATATATATATATATATATATATATATATATATATATATATATATATGTTGTTACGGGAAGGAAGGAGCGTTCGTCTACTTACAGATGGCTATTAATGGCTGAGCCAACAAGCGTAGAGCATCGACACTGCTAAACACTTCTTCGTCGTCTCCAAGACCACCATCAGCGTCGTCTTCTTTCCACATTACGGACTGTGACAATATATATATAGAGTCGAATGCAGACGTTGTCGGCGTTATATTGGCGTAGATATATATATATATATATATATATATATATATATATATATATATATATGCGTGTGTGTGTGTGTATGTGTGTGTGTTTTATTCTGACGAAAGCCGTGCCGCGGGCGAAACGTTAAAACATTAAAAATTCAATTTTCGTAAGCGTGCGCCTTCGTTTCTTCAACTATATATATATATATATATATATATATATATATATATATATATATATATATTCCTTTTTCCCTTTCTACCTCGCTCGCCCTTCGCCTAGTGTTGGGTAGCAAACCGGATTTTCTGTTCTGGTCGGCCTCCCTGCCTTTCTCCTTTCTTTCGCCTCTTTCTGAAACGATACATGCGCTAGACCTGGCGCGAAAGCTCAACCTTTGATGTTTGAACACTTTTTAGCAGTGTTTCAATTGCAAAGTAACACGGAGCCACCAAGGCATCTCTGATTTCAGCCCTCAAAGTATCGTGTGCTTGCCGGCTTCATTGCGTCGTCTCGTCGACATTAAGATGGAGCGTGGGCCTTAAGAAACAGGTCTTTCCGGGCGCAGCGCGGTGTGTTGGAGAGCAAGCCCACTCTGCAGTTGTTACAGCAATGGTTTCCTGTATAGCCTCGGTGTAATTATAAAATATCAACAGCTTCCTTCGCATGTCGGTGTAGCGGGCCAATGAGGCGGCCAAGAAATAAGGGATAAACAGGTCAGAGGTCTGCGCGTTCTCCGACACCGCTATAAAGGTTGTGTCTCGCCGTGTCGACACTATTTGCGGCGCGTAGGAGCCACGGTGATGTTGACTGTTGTTTGTGGGTGTGTCTTGGAGTCGTTGCGGTACGCAAAAATCTGGGACAGGCACATCAGCTTTGAGGCACTGTTGTTGATGTTGTTCCCGCGAAGACATTGGCCATTTAGGAAGGAGGTGTCGCGGCCTGCCAGCTTAATTGGCAAAATAGGCGCGAGTCATCATACGCTGATGCTACACAAGTTGATGCCTTGTGTAGCGTTCCGTCTCTCTGTGCGGCGTCGCATTGTTCAGCTGCCTCGCACTGCGCTTCTAAATGACGTGCAGACCAACGTGCCTAAAGATTTTAGGCTTCTTGAACTCTACTGAAGGTGGAGCTAAGTGTTAAAGCAAAAGAACCTGGGAAGCCTTGCGGGAAAAGAATAAAAAATTATTAATATCAAGGAAGTTACGGAGTCGTATGTACTAGGTGTCTTCGATTATTTTGCATTGTACAGAGTTAAGTGATATTGTCCTGTAATATTAACGGCTGTATGCATCACCAGATTCACAAATAGGCTTTAACTTCTTTTTTTTTTTCCACTCGCAAAGCGGTGGAACAGTGTTCTGTGTGATAATGTACAGCAATATAACCGAACAATATTTATTGCCATTTAAGAATTTTAGGTTGATAACCTGCACCGCAGGAGGCTAGATTGCAGTTGTGGATCGAATATTTCTCGCATACCAAAACTCTTCAAAGCAAGAAGATTCGGAGCAGGAAAGTTATTCGACCCAAGATACGGCAACCGATGCATTGGTATACAGATGAGAATACCTGCAGAAATTATTCCTTTAATACTGCCGCGCAATCGTTATTCACCAGAGGGTTTTATTATTTGGACTTCTCCAACCAGAATAAGCCTTTCAGGACATGGCGAGTGCAGAGAGAGAGAGAGAGAGAAAGGCAAAGGAAAGACAGGGAGGTTAACCAGAGATTATCTCCGGTTGGCTACCCTGTACTGGGGGAGGGGCAAGGGGATGCAATAGGTGAGAAAGAAAGAAGGAAGAAAAATAGTGCAGTGTCGCAATTAAGCTAACTGTAGTCTATTTTATTCACAAAAGTCGAAACTTTCGCGCATTTCTTGAAGTTCATACACTCAAACTACCCGAGAAAAAAGGGAATTCTCATAAATTTCTTCCAGATTTTCTTTATTTCCGGAGAGTAAATACAAATGAGTGTATACTTGAAGTAATTATAACATTGCAGCGTAAATGACTGAAAAAGAAATAGCAGGCTACTACAGTTGCCACCAAGAAACGAAACGTAAGGAGAAATGCCGAAGTACTTGCGGTATTTAGTAATCCTTGCCTGTCCCCAGCGTTAGAAACATGAGGTTGTGTCCACCTCGCCCTGAAGTGCGCAGGACGTCTGTAATGTTGCTAAAGCAAAATCGAGGGGGTCTTCAGTATGAATGTAACAACCGTTCGGCCAAACGCCTTCTCACTAGTTTGTTTCTTTTATTCCTAATTCATGTTCATAGTTAATTTTTGCATATTCCTAGTATAGGCCAGAGGCTTCTTCAAGACTTCAGTGGCTTCTTATTCATCTGAGGTGTATCCAACACCGCAGACTGACCGGCTCAGTGAAGCGTGTACGCTTCGTCGTTCATAGATGGCAAACGCTGTAATGGTTTTTCATGTGGCTGCCATCAAAGGAAGCGCATTCAGGAAACTAAAGTTCTGTTCTCCAGTCTCGCCACAGCCATCAAGAATCAAGCCAGGTTTCCAGCGTTTAAGCGAACAAAGACTCAAAAGAAAAGTCCGCTTTTGTGATGACGGGTTGCAGAAAGCATCTCATGAGACGTGAAATGTCAAGTGAACTTATGTCTTAGCGCTGCTCCGCAAATAAGGCTTGTATTCAACGTCAACCGACGAAGCACCTGCTGCAAATAGTGGGTCGTTGCCAGCAAGTGTAAATGCTTCGAATTTGTCGATAATTTCTGAACAATGCCACCGCCTTCATCGCAACGACCTAGATGTTTCGTCAGACTTCTAGGGTGCACGGGACAATGTAATAAAATAGGGGAAGAAAAACAAGGTGGTTTATGTATATGAAAAAAAAAAATAATAATAACAAAATTGTGGTGAGAGCATGGTGTAGAATAACGATGAAAGGCAGCAAGGAAAAAAAATCTGCTCGTATTGAAGCAGTCGTCCATATTTATCCGGTAGAATGCTCGGCTTGTGAGCATGCAAACTACAGTGCACGATCCACAAAGGCCGCAAGAGACATGCAAAGATACACGCGTGAAAAAGCCCCTGATGCCCTACGGCGTGCTTTGCCTCTTTTTGCCCGTTAACATGTCCTTACTTACACAAGTACATGAGACTGTTGTTCTTTTTTGTGTTATTTTTGTTTTTTGTTTGTTTTCTCACTACACTCATATGTACGATGGCGAAAGGTGAGAGGAAGGAAAAAAATTACAGACGGTTTGGCTGCGCCAACCACGGAATATTGCGCGAAAGCCCATTTTCTTGGACCTAATGAGCGATTTTCTTTCCCCAAGTTAGGCGTTGCTAGGCCGTTGTTTGACGGCTTGCTACTTAAATTATTTGCAGTCGCGATGTCATTGTTAAACAGTTGTTTCATTGCACACATGATACGTATAGTCATGCATACAGGGTTACTCGGTGGACACAAGAGGAAGAGGATTGCAGGCTTGCACAAAGACCGTTTTGTGGTTTCACGCTGTACTGCCCAGTGTTGTAGAGCAGCCATTGCACTTGCATACAGGGTATGCGAGGGGAAATCATGCGCTCCGCCATTCAGTTGAGCGGAGGGGGGTGGGCAGGCTTGAGCGGATATTTATATCCATAGCTCACAGAGTACACTTCAGTTTGGGCGAACGAAGACTTACAAGTTCTACACACCTTAAACAGAGAGAATTCTTCAACGTCGTGAAAGGCCAAAGCCAAGGTAGCGTACATGGGGGCCGTGACGCAGTCCTTCTTGTGCGACAGTCTGTCACACACAGAACACGGAAAACCAAATAAGTTTTCGATGAAGCCCCGCTTGAAGATGACCGCCATAGACGTGGCCAAGGACAGACGTTCCTCGGCCTTGCGATGCTGGCGTGGAACGTCCGCAGCTAGTCGGGCTTGTCGCTGTTCATGCGTTACGGCAACCCGCTTGGCACGCTTGTGCAATTCTCGTTCTTCCATCGTTTCTGTCCTTCTCTGGCAGTTTGTTCGGCACGTTTTAACTCCATGAATTGTCTTTTTTGTTGCTGCAGTCGCAGTCGCTTGGCTACATCTTCGTCGGTTGGCTCTCCCTGCCTCTGTCGTCGAGCTCGTTGTTGTTCGCTGTGTTTGCCACGAGGAATCTGTTCTTTAGACATTTCCGACGGCGATCCCGATTCACTTTACATATCGGTTTCACACATACGCGCGCGGGCGTATGTGTTAAAAAAACAGGCGTGGTCGCGAAACGCGCGTGAAGAAACGCGCGTATGAAAAGGCTTCACACAGACAGAGGCGAAATCCAGGTTGGTAGGCTAGTAGTGCTATTTCAGAGAAAAAAATATTGCGTGTTTTCTGCAGGATTTCAGACGAACTTGCAAGCTAGTGGCAATCCGACTGCGATTCCAGATCAGCTCTGAAACGAGTGGGTGAAATGTGGCCAACGATGGCCAGAGTGAGGTCGCGTACGTTTGTGAACGTTAAGCATGCGGCTGCGTCTGATGAAAGGGTAAATATCGTTCTCCGCGTACGCTCCGAAAGTCAGAAGGAGCACTTCGTATTTGCGCACGCAGAATGTGTTCTCTCTGCAGCCTATGTCCACGACGTGTGGGTAAATTGTGCGCAGTTGGTAAGCGTGCCATTTCGCGCAGGAAAGCTTTCAAAACGCGAACCAATGGGGCGCTCAACACGGAACCACCATTAATCTCACTGCCCGTCCACAAGGGGTGTAACACTCAACGATCTCTTTGCTCTCCATTAATTTCTCAAACTGCAGAATTGTGCTTCGAGATCTACGTCTCCATCGCGCTCTCGCGATGTATTAACCTTCGTGAAAAAAAAAATAGCGCTGTAATGCGTGTGCTTCCAAGTCGGCCTTAATGCATATGTGCTCGCGGGGAAATATTGAAATCATCCGTCTACACTGACCAGTGGTGCGCAGGTTTCCCTGAAATATAAATGCGACGCTCGCTCTTCATACGTATACGCCCAACGTGACGCTTTATGTACCGTTTTCGCTCTCAGACCTTGTGCAACTGCGCAGTAAGTAGGGCATGCATGAGTCAACGAATGTGCGAGCTGCTATACAACATAATAGCTCCTCTCTTCTCTGTAGATAAGAGGTGGGCTATAAACGATGCGCAGAAAAAAAAAACGTTTGCCATGGATAAGACGAAATATTTGATGCTTGCAGTGAGTGTTATGATAAATCAGGGGCAATTATGAACGTGACAAAGACGGAGAATGAACACAGAAGGACGCAACATGGAACTGAGCGGTCACTTGTATGGTATATGGGCACTTACACCAGCGGAGACTTGGTGAGGTATAATTATAATAAAAACTGTCGAAGTTCTTCATTTGGCCCAACACGTGATGGCGATAACTTAGGAGGCATGTGAATCTCTCTTCTCAGGCTATCTGGCACCCTTACCCTCCCTGATATAATGTGCCGTCGGGCACATCTTTACTTTGTGGCAATGCAAAGCTACTAAAATAATATAAAAAAATAAAATTCAATTTTAGAAACTGGCGGTGCGTTCATCTTTTAGAGATACTTGGTGACTTAAATGTAAATATCAACTGCGTTATAGTTCTTGGGTAATTGTCAATAATATGTTATATGTAAAAATTGTTATGAAAGACGGAACGCACCCGCTGACAAATGCCCAGTGACCCAAGTTGGTCCGACGGTTGGTTTTGAACCCGGTTGCCCTGGCAAAGTGGCCCAGGGCGTAGCAAAGCAGTCTAGCAAAGCCACCCAATTTGGCGGGAAATGGGTTGATCGCGGACATAATGAGAGACGTACCGCAAACTGGGGTAAGTTCCCAAAGAGGGCTAATAGCATTAAAATGTCTATTGTGTGACCTTTCCAGTCCGAATAATCGTTTCCTCAATGCTACATTCAATTCACTATAATCATATGCATCCTCCGCCTGATGGGCTTCTTTCATCTAGTTGACTGCCGACTGGAGTGGTGTTTACCTTAGTGTTTACACTTTTCACCTTTTTTTCTCTTAAGTATGCAATTACAAAAAAGAAAAAGAAAAACGTTGCTGCAGGATGAGCTGTGGCACTTTTTGGCTTACCTTTATTCGTGTCACTGCTTTTCTTTTCATTGTAATTGCGGAGAACTCTTCCACCAGCTCGCTTTTGTGATGGTCTTTCTTGTACACACCATTTACTCTCCACAATTATTCCATTAAAGAAATAAAAGAAGCAAGTTCATATACTGGTTGGTAGCGTACCGGTCTCAGGAACAACAGATCCTGGGTTCAAGTACTGATTCAACTAATGACGCAGGATTCCTTCTGCTTTGATTTGCTTCCTATATGCCATATGCGAACGGCGCTCGGAGAAATTCTGTATATGAGTCGGGCAACACCCTACAACATTGGCCAAGTTATACTAGATCTCGTTTGAAACATACTCGTTGTCTTATGTAAGCATTCAAGCCAAAAATGAAATTCTTCTTTCAACCCTTGCGAGTGTCAGCAAAATGACAAGTAAGCACCGAAGAAAACAGGTAATATGCCACATACGGTATACCGGTACTTCTACATACAAAAGGAACCACTTTCACGCTGTAGTTGTTTAGCACTGGTCACCTGTTCGTGATGTGCTTAACAGACCACGTGCATTGCTTCAATGGATTCCCGGAAAACTACGTGCCGAACTAATCAGAGGGTTGGACAAAAGCGTCAACCATAAACCAAGGTATATATACTGCAGGCATCTCCCATAGACGCGTCAGTGCCTACACACTTTGCTAATCACGCCGGCCGTGCCCGTATATGCAGAACGATTTATCAGCTGAAATTGCTTTGCGCCTGTGTCGTGTTCCCGCAGCGCTTTTGCTCGCACCGCAAAACCTGCGTCTACACCACGCTTATGCATCTGCGCGCGTGTTCCCATCCGCCCGGCGCTCGTCGCCGACAGGCAGCGCGAGCGCAATTTAAGCGCGTGCTTCAACACTGGTGCTAATTGCTTTCTCTGGCGGCGCCCGGTCCCCTTGAGGATTTCACTCTGCAGTGGGCAGCAAAGTGTGAGCCCTCCGGAAAAGTAGTGCCGCTTCACTTGGTGAGGTCGTGGGCGCACGAGCGTGCTCGACGGAGCTCGGCAGAAAAGCCTCCCCAGCGAGTGTTCGGGCCGTCCAACCACGCTCGGCTGGCCCGTCAAGCCGTGGCTGCTTCATCGCGGCACGCTTGTTCCCGGCTTCCCTGTTTGAACAAAGCTGTTCGGCAGTTCCAGCAGCGTCGAGGTGCGGCCATTCGTTCCTCGCGCACCGCCTCTCTCGCACCCTAGGTCCCCGAGCGCCTCAAGCTGGCAGAGGCCGAGCGCGAGAAGCGACGTAATGGCTACAAACTCTCAGTTGAGCGGAGTGCCCACACGTTGAGTGCGCTTTTCTTTCCTGACACTTGAGAGTGAAGCAGTGAGAGTCGTCTTAATATGCTTAATGTGGACGCACCGCTTGCGCCCCTCAAAGGCTTCGGGTTATACGAGCTCCTCTGGCGCCCGTTCAAGCTACCACCCGAAAAAGGTCGGGAGGTGGGAAAAATCGAATAACTGCGCGGAGAACACGGTGCCGAAGTACTGAAGTAAAATAGAAAGACTACCGCGAGCGAGGTTGGTCCCTGAAAAAAAAAAAAAGCATGGCAGAGGACGCTCGGTGTGCCCTGCCGCGGCGCGCAGTACCCCGTGTTCGTCCAGATGCTCTGCCACGCTGCGCGCAGTGCGCCCGCGTCGGTTGTGACAGTGCCGGGAAGCGCGCAGGCTGCCCAGTGAGCATGTCAGTTCGGGTTAAATGAGCTTTGAGCTTTCGTCCCTGAGAGAGGTGTGGCGGCTGTGCGTTCGTGCCCGCAGAGCCCTCGCACACACGTCGACCCCGGAGCGGCAGAGAGTTGCTTTTGCCGCCGCAACGAGCTTTTTTTTTTTTTTTTTGGTCTTCTGCGCGTGGGGTTTCGATCGTTCGCCCTGTGGCACCGGCCCGGAAGCTGCTCTCGTTGGTTCTTTACTTTCTCGCCTCCCGCCATTCGGTTTGTTTTCAGCGCGGCAAAAACGGTTCTTTTCCCGTCTGAGCTCTCTCCATTCGGCGCACGTGGGCTGCAGCGGCGTGGTTTTTGTTCAATTAGAGAATGGGGTTGGATTTAAACTTTGAAAGAGGAAGGGGAAACAAACTATTTGCTCTTGCTTTTCCTCAACCAATACCCCACGTTGTTTTTGCACCCCCTGTCTCCTTCCCTACACGTTTGCTCTCTGCCGAGTTCACAGCCATTCCCTGAGGGACGAGCTCACTTTGCTTTTGCGTCACGCTTTTGCGGCCTCCCCACACTCCCTCTACGCACTTTTAAGCTCTTTCATTATTGCTGCCTCTGGTGTTTGCAAAATGCCCGACGGTGATCAAAAACAAAATGTCCTTTGTTTTACCTTTCATTTCTGGAAAGTTCGTGCGTCTGTATGCTTGCGCGCTTGAAGGCGTGTGCCCAACTGCTATTCTTTGTCTCTTTCAAAGCTTTCTTGTTGTCTGTCTGTTGTCGGCGCGATTCACCTTTCCTGCTGGACTGCGTGAGTTGTAATGAATATTGTTGCTCACTTCTGCGCAATCCTCTTTCCGCCTTTTTTTTCTTATACAGGACGGCAAAGCTAAATGGGGTGCAGCGGATGCCTCGATATGGCGCCTCCATGATTGGCCGCCCACCGAAGGCTCGCCTTGCCAACACTGTCTCTTCCCTTAATTCATGGCCCTGTAGGCGAAGCACGGTCTAAGGTTGCCAAGCCCAACAGCGTTTTCATCAATCAACGGAGCCTGACTTTGTTATTGCTGCCGTACGAGAAGGATTTCCTTATTGACCAAGCGGATCATGCGGCGAGGTAGCTTGGCGGCTAACGCATTTTACTTGAAGCACCGACTCATTTCACTGAACAACTGATCGCTCGTTTCAATTTAGGCAAATTACTTCATCGCAATGACGTATGCGGAAATTATGGGCTTTGATTGCCAAAAAAAAAATTCCAGGTTCCAGCTCAATTATTTCACCCTCGCCTCGGTGATCCATACACACACACAAAAAAAAAAGAAGAGAAAAAGAAGAGGGAAGGGAAAAAAAGATACAGCATATAACGAATATATGGGCTAAGCCGTGAGGGAAATGAGTTTGTTAGCTGGTTTGTTGGCACGTTTGTTTTTGTTGTTGGCTATTCCTCCTCTTCTACGCGAAAAAGTGGGTGAAAGCCTTTCTGCCGTCTTAGCGGATAGTATGTGATTAATGCGATTGCAACCTTACGGTCGAAGCTCATGACCCCCATTACAGTCACGAGAAGTGCGGTAGACGCATACCTAGCCGTATCGAGTAATTGATATGGCTGAATAGTCAGCGTCAAACTTGTAGAGCCTGACGTTATAGCGGCATCGTTTTATCGCCTGTAGCGGAACGAAGGAGACCATCTCTTGCGTTCCGGAACAGTTGGCTCACGTTGTGCCAGCTGTTTTTTCTTTAGCGCAGCGTGAGCCCCCTCCCCCCCCCCCCCCTTTTTCCGAAGACGAGAAGGACTGGGGCCGAAGTCAGGCATCGAATGCCACGCGACGAAAGATTTCGAACGCGAAGAAGCGTACACTCTCGTGATGAGCGGCGCGCTTCCCGAGCGTGACCGAGTTCCGCTGTCCGGCGAGCCACGGGCGAAAGACGGACGCCTGAGCGAGCATTGAGCTTGCAAAAGATGAAAGAAAGGGCGCTTTGTACTTCTGAGGCCGAGCGAGAGAGTGCGCTCGATCGGCTGGGCATGGTCAGCGAGGCGCGCCCGCGCTGCAGCGGCAGCGAATGACGTTGGAAAGCGACAGAGACAGCAACAGCTGTCCCTGCAGCGGCGCAATCGGCCCACGGGACGGAAAATCTGATGCGAATTTTATGGGGGTCCGGCCTGGTGTTTCGAATCGGCGCTGAGTGCGCAGGCCGTCCATATGTCGGCTGCAAGCCCGAGCCGCAATCGAACGGCGAGTTTTGAATTGTGTCGAGAGAGGGACACGAGGTCCTTGTGTGTTGCACACCGCACGAGTTGTTGCGTGATGCGCAGCTGTATTGACTCGTGATATTGGGAAAAGCAGGGTAAGGAAACCAGCACTGACGAAGTCATGAAGGGGGTAGTCTCTTTAAGCCAAAACACGGCACGAGTCATTTGGACGTGTACGCGTGCGAAATCTTCTTTTTGTTTGTCATAAAAGTAATTATGTCTGCTTGCACATACTTGGGATGAGGCGTGGCTTACTGGTCAAGGTGTACCTCGCGTTTCGTTTTCGTCCAAGTTCCAGGAGTAACGTGAGAGGATGCCACATTTTCCATCGAACAAAAAGAAAAAGAGCGAGAGAATGGCGAACCTTTCAACGTTACGTTAACTGTAAGCTGCTTTGGGGAATGTTCGCGCGCTGCTCATACATTGAACTTAGCAGCCAAACATTGCCCCGGGTTTGGCAGAACCTGGAACTAACCATGCAACCCTTTCACTCACCCCTCGTCGGAGCTGAGAACAAGTCGGTGCCCACGCGTCGGAAGCGCAGGTGTGCCGGCAAAGCGCGCGCACCTATACGCTGCTGCAGTTGTGCGCCACTTCTCCCCATGCCCCGGAATCTGTGCCTCGGGGCTCTCGCAGACAAGGCGCCGATGGTGGCGGCCGGAACCGAGAGCGCCCAATTGGGAAGGTCGCGGATGGCCGATCTCTTTTGCGGACCGCGAGCACCGAACTGCGCGCAACGGAGATTAGGCGCAAATCCCCGGCGCCGCCTGATGAGCGGCCGCTTTGGGAAGCTTCGCGAAGCACCTGCCTTGTTAGGCGCACCCCGCTGCTGGTATGCCACGCGCGCGCGCGCGCGCGCGCGCGCGCGTGGTGCCCGGGTTTCCGCGCGGCGGACCCTTGGGTCCCGCCTATTCGGTTGCTCCAGCTGAGCAGCTAGCAAGAGGAAGCGGCTCGGTCAGAACGTCTAGCAGATACAAAAGAAATAAAAAGAAGGCGGAAAGAAAAAGCTCGCAAGGACAGGAAGGACAAATAAACACATACATCATCAAAGAAGCGTAATATACGAGCCGTTCAGAATGAGCCCTGCTGGCGCGGCGAGCTTAACGGCTAAGTGAGAGGCCGACGTCGCGACACTCCTTTCAACACTATACGGAATCGACAGCCACGCGAGCATGGTGAAAATAAGCGCTCTGAGGACAGTGTGCTGATGTTCAGGCATTGAAAAAGGACTGAGATTTTCTTCGAAGAGCTCCTCTCATCACCAATTTGCTCTAACTTAGTGGCATTTAATAAAAGAATTGAAAACCATGGTGAATAATTAACTTGTACTTCAAGTTACGAAAAGGCCACGGTACTATCGACCCGACGACTTTTTTTAATGCTAACGGCACTTACGTACGAACACTGTCGTGCTAAATGGAAATTCGTTGCCTATGGTCGCTGATTTTCTTGCACTTGTACATCACGCATGGCAATCGCACAGAATACATAACACGAGAAATGCAAATCCAGTGTGCTACCAGAAAAGGCAAAACTGCAATATGCGCAATGCATACAAATAGTGAAGGTCAAAAGCCATGTGTAGTGACAGGATTGACGAATAAAGAATGAATGACTATTTACTTTGTCATACTTGTGAAAGCGATGCTTTCTTTGCATGTATACAGGTGAACCCCGATTTTACGAAGTCGACGGGGAATGGTCAAACTTACGTAAAATAAGCAATTTCGTAAAATTGAAACATATGAGAACGCCGAGGCTAAACGACCACTGTATTTCTAGCGAAAAAGTTTGTTATTTTTGCTTGCCTACGCAGCTCTTGTAGCTCGCGAGAGCGCCTGTGTCGCCCCCCCCCCCCCCCCCCCACACCCCGCCCCTTTTTGAGATCCAGCAAATCGCCCGAGGAGGTCGACGGCGTCCATGACCTCGCTAGCTGTCGACCCACAGTCTACGTTTGCGTCAATTCCGTCATGTGACACTTGTTTTGCGTCGGCAACAAGCTTCACAAGGTCCTCGTTACCAAACTTTTCGGTTGCGTTCATGTCTGCACTTGTCTTAGCGCTTACGTAGACTGCGAAGTCCACGTCTGGGTGCATAGCCTCAAGCCAGCTGAGCTGTTCCCGGGAAGTGGAAGCCGATTGTTCGACCTGCTGCTCAGGGCTGGTATCGTCGTGGTACATCGCATCACATCACATAACTTTATTACCTTAAAGGCCCCCAATTTGGGGGTAGTACGTAATGGGTGGGTACAGGTTTAAGTAATCGCATGTACAAAAAAAAAAGAATTGTTGGTTAAATATGGCAGTTATGCAATCAGAAGATGTATATGGCCAGGTGGTTGCAGTGACGCCGTGTGGAAGCCAATTCCAGTCTATGGCTCAGCGAGGAAAGAACGATTGCAGCAAACGTAGTATGAGCACGTGGAAGAGTAATTTGCAGGGGATGACCGATGCCGAGTAAAATGCGTACCGGAGGGCTGATGTAGGGAGGAATACCGAAGGGAACTGCAAAAAAACTTATAGTGCAAGCACATACTGGCGATTAGACGACGACAAGCAAGAGTTGTTAGACCGGATTTCGCTTCTAAAAATTATATCCTGGTATTGTATGAATAACATGAATGAATGAATCTAGTGGCTTGATTCTGTAGTGATTCTAGTGAAGTTATCAAATATATTTGGATAGGGCACCAGATGGGGGATGCATATTCTAGTTTTGTTCGTACCAGGGACTTGTACGCAAGAAGTTTTACATTTGATGGTGCGTGACACAAGTTCCGTTTTAACAAACGGAGAGTTCTGTTAGCTGATGATAGGATGTTTGTGACATGCGCATCTCAGGTTAGGCCTTTGAACAAGGTTACGCCCAGGTATGTGTAAGAACTGGTTAATTCTACTGCGATGCCAGAGATTAAGTAAGGGAATAAAAGGGGGTTGCGTTTGCGGTGAAATGACACGTGTTTGCATTTCGCAGGGTTACGTTCCACGAGCCATTGGCTCATGGTACCTCGCTGCTTCATGGACCATTCCGGAACAGGCATGCCTGACGCAATCATGAAGATTATGGATTGCTTTGTTTCACTCCTGGCGGCGTCCACCACCTCAATCGCCATAAAAACGTAGACCTTCGTTTCTCTGCTCGTCTGCCTGTGGTATATTTTTTTTTCACCTCTTTCCTTCGGGGCAGTGTCGTGAAATCGGGAACGATGGACAATTTTCCTTCATAAGATTGAATTCGTAAATACATTATACCCACCAAAAAACATTTGAGTAATTCTGACTTCGTAAAATCGACGGAAAACAAGGGGCAGGCGGGAGATGGAAATTCAAGACGATGAGCAAAACGAGAACAAGGTGAAAGCGAGAGCCAACGTTTCGACAAGTGAACTTGTATTTTTCAAGGCGCCTTGAAAAAGCAAGTCCACTTGTCGAAACGTTGGCTCCGGCTTTCACCTTGTTCTCGTTTCGTTCATCTTCGTAAAATCGAGAAATTCGTAAAATCGAGGTTCATTTGTATTTTGCTGTACACATCGCATAATTGGCTTCTATATTACGCAAGCACTGCGTACCGCATATAGTTTTCATACAGATGTGTTTTGTACTCCACCCTTCATCTGGCACGCTCACGAGAAGCCGCGTGCCGCTCTGTGGCCAACGTACCCCTTGGAGCAAAATGAGGCCTGGCGGGGAGAAATACCGCCGCCGGCGCATCATACCGCGCTCAAAAAAGAGAGTGTCGCGTCGTCCTCGAGAGGCGTGTTTTCAGCCAACTAATTACGTGGTTCGAGTCGCAAATGAGTCGCTTTGTGCGGCGCCTGCAATTAGAACCGTGGGTCCGGGTCGCCACGCACCGTCTCCCTCGCCCCCCGTCTGCGCGGGCCGCGGACGGCAGAAGCAGCAGCCCGGGCTCGCGGCTCATGACGGCCGATCCTTTTCGCGATTGCCGGCTGACTGGCCTCTCGCGCCGAACTGCTCCCGGGACTTCCCCGCGCGGCTGCGGGAGGGGGTCCTTCATTTTGCGCCGCGATAAATCATCGTCTTCCTGATTTATTGCTTATCAGTCTGGAGCAGGCAAGCGCAGGGTAGATCCTGGCGCACGGCGGCCTCCCAGGACTAGCGGTCATAGTCTGTGGGCGGGAATCTCCGTCCGGCTCGCTGTTCGTACACGGCCGGCCAGATGGAATCGGCGTTTTCGCCCTCGCTCCAGCGCTTGGCCGCCGACCGCCATTGCAACCCTCCCTGCCCCACCTCCTCGCCAGCAGCTTTCCGCGCGTGCCGTTGTTTGTTTCGTGACGTAACGCCACCATGTGCGTGCCGAGTCGTCGACCGCAGTCTCCCTGGAGCATGCGACTCGGCTCTGGTGCCCCCGACCGTGCTTCATCCGATGCGCGTTTTGTCCCTGGCGCCGGTAGTGAGGTGCCCCATCATTTACGTCTTTGTCGGCACGGCATCTGCTTTTCCTGTGTCTTCCGCTTTTTGAAAAAAAAAATTTTTAACTAAACGAATTTGTTATCGGCGTTTCAATAAAGGGAAGACGAAGAGGGTTTAAGAGATTCAGGTTCGTCTTTCATATTGCAGTGCCGCTTTATTTGAAAGTGTGTCATGAGAGAAAAACGAAAGGCGCGCGCGAGAAAAAAAAAAAAAAAAGGTAATTTTTTTCCAAGTAGATAATGTTGCCGTCTCGATTCTGCGCAGAAAAACGGCGGTGAGTTCGCCGTCCATGTTTTTGCTGCTCCTGTTTGTTTTAGAACCATATCACCGCTGGCGCAAGAAGAAATGCTCGGACTGGACTGA
This sequence comes from Dermacentor variabilis, assembly GCF_050947875.1. Lineage (NCBI taxonomy): Eukaryota > Metazoa > Arthropoda > Arachnida > Ixodida > Ixodidae > Dermacentor > Dermacentor variabilis. Next base: position 282,343,764 of record NC_134568.1, read on the forward strand.
AGAAATGAAGCCTCTGCTTTAGCGTCGCCTGATGCGCTGGTTGTTCTTTCTTTAGCCGCGCAGCCCAAGTCCACACCACGTCATCGCCGCTCACTACGCAAGTAACCTCTGTTATCATCGGCATTCTGGCTACACTGCTAACGTTTCTGTAGGGGAGCATATACAGTCACCCTAGCTACACCAAGAAACTCTGAGCGGATAGAGCGACCGGATGATTCCTAAGGCCTCCAATGGCCCTCAGCGTTGATGTTTCGACACTGCCGCCCTCAATATCTTGTTCCCAAATGTGTTTACCTCAGCTGCACATAGTGCGCTGTCGTTTCATAGGTTCGTAAGCGCCCGCCATGTCAGCCTTGTTGTCATGTCCGGTTTTCTTAAGACCGAATTTTCAAGCCGCTATGCTGTAACAAGTTAGAAAGATGGGAAAAAGAAAATAAGCTTAATTTCAGCGCCAATTTCTGTGGCCTGGCTCGAGGGAGTGGCCGTTCGCCGTTCCCTATGCGCGACGAACTCGTTTTTTTTAAATGTTACATTGTCGTCCCACAAGAAAACCTGAAATGCGTTTAGTGCTTCTGAGACCAACGCTTCGAGAATAAGAGGCTGCTTTCAACGCATAAGCAGCGCTTAGGTGAGACATGGTTCCGATCTAAAAGAAAGCTATGTATAAATAGAAGGCATAGCACATAATCGTAGTTTTATTTTTCTCATGCTAATAATTTTTCGATGTGACCGTAATCATGTGCACATGCAACCTGCTTATAAGTCACAACCAGCCACCGTGAAGGTATTAGAAATATGTGAAAACAGCGCGATCAACAACATTCGAGCGCTTGACGATATGGAAAAGTCATGCTGGGGGCAAATCAACAAACACGGGACGGGGTGGAAAACCGAAGGCAGGTGTTTATTGATTTGCGTTTGCCATTTATTTCTCTCAAACATAGCAGTCACGAAAAAGTACCGGCCACCCTGCGGTTCGAGTATCGCGTTTCAATCGCTCAGCGCTGTACTAAGCAGCGCCGCTGTCTTTATGGGACCCCTGTCTTGCCGTCATACGCGGTTTCGTCCCCCCCCCCCCCCCCCACCGTCAATACCATTCCCCCGTACCAACCTTCCTAAATCCAGCAAAAGCGATTGCGGTACCCCTTCCTCCCGTCCTTGTGGAACAAAACCTTTGATGCCATAGCACCTTCCATGTACATGACACATGCGGCCACTCTTTAAAAGTTGCACGTCACGCAGCGCGTAAGAGGAACTACAATGTAAAGACAACCACCATCCCTTAAACCTATACTGTCGCCTTGTAGTAGCTGTAGGTCCAGACGAGAGCCTCCTGGCTCCAATTCCGCAGGTCCAGCAGAAGGTAACTGAATCGGCATCGATAGATAAACCATTGCTTCAAGCGAGCCGCGCAAGCCCGGAATCGAATGTATGGCCACGCTCACCGCAGCGCTCACGGGCCTCAGACTGTCAGCGCGAGCAAGGACAGTGCACTCAGATATCGCCGTCGGACTCTGTCGTCAAAGCCATACTGCGACAAATAATCGCCGCCCTACAGCTGCTACTGTCCGGTTTAAATACGCCAGTGGCGCCAACAGCGGCAAAAATTATGAACGCTATAGACAGTCTCTTCGCTACGCTGCAGTAACTTATACCTCTGCCCGCGAAGATGACTGTGCTGTGCTGTGAAGTGTATACGTACGCATTACACAGAAACGTTGTGCTGTGCAGCCCTCATCATATCCACCATACCACCACCTTCCTTCCTCTTCCTATCCTATCTCTGTTATTCCCCAAACCCCTTCCCCAGCGTGGAGTAGCAGGCTAGAGGCATTTCGCTCAGGCCGACCTCTCCACCTTTCTGCCATTAAATATTCTCTCTCTCTCTCTCTCTCTCTCTCTCTGTTGTAGTGATAGTGAAGAACCAGGCAGTGCCAAAATTGTGAATCATGAATCTAACTCTTTGTGGTGCGAACTAGTGGTCCCCCCCCCCCCCCCTTGAAGATCATCATCATCATCATCATCAGCCTGGTTACGCCCACTGCAGGGCAAAGGCCTCTCCCATACTTCTCCAACAACCCCGGTCATGTACTAATTGTGGCCATGCCGTCCCTGCAAACTTCTTAATCTCATCCGCCCACCTAACTTTCTGCCGCCCCCTGCGACGCTTCCCTTCCCTTGGGATCCAGTCCGTAACCCTTAATGACCATCGGTTATCTTCCCTCCTCATTACATGTCCTGCCCATGCCCATTTCTTTTTCTTGATTTCAACTAAGATGTCATTAACTCGCGTTTGTTCCCTCACCCAATCTGCTCTTTTCTTATCCCTTAACGTTACACCTATCATTCTTCTTTCCATAGCTCGTTGTGTCGTCCTCAATTTGAGTAGAACCCTTTTCGTAAGCCTCCAGGTTTCTGCCCCGTAGGTGAGTACTGGTAAGACACAGCTATTATATACTTTTCTCTTGAGGGATAACGGCAACCTGCTGTTCATGATTTGGGAATGCCTGCCAAACGCACTCCAGCCCATTCTTATTCTTCTGATTATTTCCGTCTCATGATCCGGATCCGCCGTCACTACCTGCCCTAAGTAGATGTATTCCCTTACGACTTCCAGTGCCTCGCTGCCTATTGTAAATTGCTGTTCTCTCCCGAGACTGTTAAGCATTACTTTAGTTTTCTGCATATTAATTTTTAGACCCACTCTTCTGCTTTGCCTCTCCAGGTCAGTGAGCATGCATTGCAATTGGTCCCCTGAGTTACTAAGCAAGGCAATATCATCAGCGAATCGCAAGTTACTAAGGTATTCTCCATTAACTTTTATCCCCAATTCTTCCCAATCCAGGTCTCTGAATACCTCCTGTAAACACGCTGTGAATAGCATTGGAGATATCGTATCTCCCTGCCTGACGCCTTTCTTTATTGGGATTTTGTTGCTTGCTTTATGGAGGACTACGGTGGCTGTGGAGCCGGTATAGATATCTTCCAGTATTTTTACATATGGCTTATCTACACCCTGATTCCGTAATGCTCCATGACTGCTGAGGTTTCGACTGAATCAAACGCTTTCTCGTAATCAATGAAAGCTATATACAACGGTTGCTTATATTCTGCACATTTCTCTATCACTTGATTGATAGTGTGAATATGGTCTATTGTTGAGTAGCCTTTACGGAATCCTGCCTGGTCCTTTGGTTGACAGAAGTCTAAGGTGTTCCTGATTCTATTTGCAATTACCTTAGTAAATACTTTGTAGGCAACGGACAGTAAGCTGATCGGTCTATAATTTTTCAAGTCTTTGGCGTCCCCTTTCTTATGGATTAGGATTATGTTAGCGTTCTTCCAAGATTCCGGTACGCTCGAGGTCATGAGGCATTGCGTATACAGGGTGGCCAGTTTCTCTAGAACAATCTGTCCACCATGCTTCAACAAATCTGCTGTTACCTGATCCTCCCCAGCTGCCTTCCCCCTTTGCATATCTCCTAAGGCTTTCTTTACTTCTTCCGGCGTTACCTTCGGGATTTCGAATTCCTCTAGACTATTTTCTCTTCCATTATCGTCGTGGGTGCCACTGGTACTGTATAAATCTCTATAGAACTCCTCAGCCACTTGAACTATCTCATCCATATTAGTAATGATATTGCCGGCTTTGTCTCTTAACGCATACATCTGATTCTTGCCAATTCCTAGTTTCTTCTTCACTGTTTTTAGGCTTCCTCCGCTCCTGAGAGCATGTTCAATTCTATCCATATTATACTTCCTTATGTCAGCTGTCTTACGCTTGTTGATTAACTTCGAAAGTTCTGCCAGTTCTATTCTAGCTGTAGGGTTAGATGCTTTCATACATTGGCGTTTCTTGATCAGATCTTTCGTCTCCTGCGATAGTTTGCTGGTATCCTGCCTAACGGAGTTACCACCGACTTCCATTGCACACTCCTTAATGATGCCCACAAGATTGTCGTTCATTGCTTCAACACTAAGGTCCTCTTCCTGAGTTAATGCTGAATACCTGTTCTGTAGCTTGATCTGGAATTCCTCTATTTTCCCTCTTACCGCTAACTCATTGATCGGCTTCTCATCATGATGATGATGATGATGAATCATTCGTACTAATCGTTCGTTCTGAGAATGTATCACACGCAACCGCGTTCACGTGGCGCGCGCAATCTGTCTACAGACGAGGGGCTGCATTGACAAAGCTTTTCTTTCGTAAGCACCTTTTGCCATTGACCGGCCTCCTTCGCTAATAATAAATGCACCATCAGCAATGGCTCACATTCACTCTTACGAACAAATCTAGCGTGAGTGATTTTGTGCGAATACGGAAGAAAACTCTGTCGCTATATAGAACGAGCGACCACATTCAAGAAATCCCAGATGCAGTAGGCGGAGGGACAAACCGATGACAGTGACAATACGAGGGAAAATAGTAAACGTCAAAATTTTTAATTAAAGAAATGCCTGTTTTTTACGTGCCAAAACCACGGTGTGATTACGGGGCACACCGTAGTGGGGGACTTCGAATTAATTTTCACATCCATGGGGTTCTTTGAATCTACGCAAGTACACGAGTGCAAGTACAAGTACCTCGTCGAAGCGCGTCCTCCGCGACCGGGAACATCCCGCCCCTCAAATCCCCCTCACACACACAATTTGTTTTTCGGAACAGATTTCTTTAAGAGCTACCCTTTTGGCAGAGAATCACTTCCACCTCTTGACGTGCATTACTTGAAGAGACGCGTCTTGAAGACGCGACGACTACTGACATAGCTTTCCGAGCAAAAGGCAATCACCAATTAGGCAATTAACAAATTCGCGCTGACTGGCGTATGCCACCTGTAACTTAAGTTTACTTACCTTCGGTTACATCTCGATATTGCAGATCTGAAACTAGTCATTAATGGCAGATCCATTCAGCAGACGTCCCGAGACTAGCAGTAGTCATGACAAGTCTGTCATTAAAGTTTGCTGCGAAATTCATTCGCGTCCCAGTAATTATTTCCCTTAAATGCGTCCCTCCCGCACAACTCGAAGAAACAAATTGGAACAGCAGTGTATATTGTGGAAGAATTTAGGAACGGAGCGTCGAACTTTCTCTAATTGAACATTCCTTTAGCTATGACTACGTTCAGTTCTGCGATTGCAGCATACAACCTAAAGCGTATTCTTAAATATCAATTAGGGAAACCATGTCAATTGCGTTATTGAACATTACGACGTGTTTGCGAGTGTGCCAAGTTATTAAAGTAATCCAGCTGAAATAACTTCTGCGCTATTTCCCTCCGGTAGTTCAAAAATGTAATAAAATATGCGGTATGCCCGGTGTTTCAGCGAAGATGACATGAATAATGAAGTACGGCGAAGATAAAAATGCTACTTCTCCAGCAACATTCGCGCCGGAGGACATCACAAACTGTGGGATAATCACGGATGAGCCATTTAATTAACGAACATAGCTGTACTATCTTATTATCCCAGGACTCACATTATGATAGCGGACATGAAGGCGGTAAGTGCTTAAGGTATGCCCATTTAATAGGTATACCGAGACTAGCTCCAGTTCAAAGATATCTGTCGGCAGACTACTAGCGAACTAAGTTCCATTCCACTAATCCTAGAAAGCATTCCTTTAACAGTTCTGGAAAAGCAATGTATTGAGCCCCCCCCCCCCCCCCACACACACACACACACACGTGCGCGCGCGCATTCTCTTGTTTCTCTTGGGATGTTGTGGAGTAAAGATGTTAATTGCTGATTCCAGTACATAAAAGCAAACCTTTGGTATTGTATCTCTTAAAACCAGTTAATATGAATAAACGAAGCAATGCATGAAACTAAACCTTCGGCATTGCATTTCGCAAAACCAATTAATTTGTATGAGCGAAGGGCGAAGGAATGTCTGAGGAAATTGACAATGCAATCAATCCCAGCTTCGAAGCAATGTATAAAACTAAACCTTCGACATTGCATTTCGCAAAACCAATTAATTTGTATGAGCGAAGCGAGAAGGAATGTGTGAGGAAATTGGCAATGCAATCAACCCAAACTTCATCATTTTACTTTACTTTCAGTGCGTATTAGTCGAATAAAGAAGAGTAGCTGGCAACTATTGCGCGCAAGGATTCCAGCAAATAATTATCTAACCAGTCGCCGCGTTGAAGCCCCCGGGGGCAAGGAAAAAAAAAAAAGAAAACGACTTCTTTATAACAGGACCGCAACATTTCTGAGAGGTACGGGCGTTCGTAAAAAAAAAAAAAAAAAAATAAAGGGGCTGCTTTAGGCTTCAATACGATGCTGTTGCTACGATCACGTGGCACGCAGAGAACGTGCTTGGAAATCTTCTACGGCTCTTCTTACGTTGTCTCCAAGCTACGTACGGAACCCGCGATCAAAAGTCTGAGTGCCAGCGGTTCGCGGCTGTTTCCCACGCCACAAGTTCAGAAAAGAAGAAAGTCGCTAACATCGATAAGAATTCTTACGAATTTCGGCCGGGGCATCACGTTTCTAAGGAAAATTGCATTTTTCGTTCGAGATTCGGACCACGCAACATGCGCGACCTTCTTTTGAGAGGTGCATAGGGAAAAAAAGAGAACAAAGAAGAAAGAAAACAAATCGTCATTGGTTGCGCGTATAACGTGGACCAAAAGTAAGCAAGAGATAAACGTTAGCGGTTTCCTATTTTCTTGTGCATACCGTTTGCCTTGCCCCATTTCCCGTTCGAGTGCGGCAAGTTTCTTCGATTTCACGTTTCGCCTACGTGGGGAAAAAAAAAAAAAACGTCTCGTGCATAAACGTGCGCGCGGAAATGCGTTGCTCGAGGCTCAGTATGCCTTGCCAATTCTGCTCCAACATCCGTACGGAAACGATTTCATTTTGCGTTCCGCCGAATCGCGCTCTTCATGGTGTGGAACCTCTGACTTGGTTTTAATCTGCCATCGACTAAATGCTTTCCTTTCTTCATTTTTTTTTTTACTTTGGTCGGCGCTTCCGGGTGTGCCGCCGTCTGCAGCGCTTCAACGCTTCGTAAGTTCAGCGCCTTGCATGAACACAGCAGTATCACGTCGCAAACGCGGAAGCGGACTCGGCCGAAGCTTGATACGCACGGCTTGTCAGTCACAATTCCGTGCTCCCCTCCTTCTCCCCTTCTCCGGTCTACAGGTCTAAAAGTTGTGTTTTTTTCCGCACCGGGTTTGATTGTACCGGAGTCTTGTTATTCTTACGAGCGTGTTCACCGCCTGGTTATGTTGGAGGATGGGCGCGCGTGTGGTCGTTATTGATTTTTTTCCCAAACTTTTTGCTTTTGTCAGTCACCCGACGTAAGCCGAGGCGCTTCCAAAAGCCCCAACCTCCGGGGAGGCGGCGCTCTTCCCTATTCCGCCAGAACCAAAACATTTCGATCTTATGGAAACTGCTGCAAATGCCCCGGGCGGCAAGAAAAGGAAATGGGAGCGGGCTTGTTGTGCTGCACGCATGGCTTGATTGAAACTCTTTGTGTAAACAGACCCATCCGGGCGGCGCCAACTGCACGCGATTATAACTGCTGCTGCTGCCGCATTATCGCTTTTCTTTGTTCTCTTTCTGTAGACTTTCGCACATTTTTTTATTCTTCAAGTGGATTGCCAACGTATAGTTCTATAGTGTATAGGAAGTGGGCCGTTGGAAAAGAGGCATCTACGTTTCAGTGGTATGTCACTGTTTTAATAATAATCGTTATTATTATTGTCGCGGTGGGATTTGCTTTCTGAGATAACGCGAAGTTTGATGCTCCCATGCCAGTCGTGTCATAGGTGTTTATTCATAAGCTTTTCTCAGCTTGTGTCAAGGTTGCTTCAGGAGTTACGTGGGCTCTGCCGTACGAGTGTCGAGCACGTGTCACCATTATATAGCACAGTCAAACGCATTCCACTGATGTTGCAATAACTTTTTTTGCACCTAACAGTTTGTACCTAACCAGAGAGAGAGAGAGAGAGAGAAAGAGAAAGGAAAGACAGGGAGGTTAACCAGAGATTATCTCCGGTTGGCTACCCTGTACTGGGGGAGGGCCAAGGGGAGGCGATAGGTGAGAGAGAGAAGGATAAAATAAACTACACACAAGATGTTCCATGTTCAATGCATGCAATGTATTTGTTCGACGAAATCGTTGATTCTTTGGTTAAAGCAGTTCCAAGACCCTTCGCTTCTACTTTGGGGACGATGAAGTTTCGGAAGTAGGCAAGAAGTACAAATTCATTTCTAAGAAGGTAACGCAGACAAACGCAGACAAAGTGACAGGAGAAAAGAACAGAACCACGTATTGCGTACCGGACAACTTCTCGCAATATTCTCTTTGTTCAAGATTTCCAGCTTTTCCAGCGTTTGGTGTTGTGAATTCATTTGGCCTCGGGCTGGCCATGCATCTGCCAGCATCCTGGTTAGAGACTCCGAAAGGTGCTGGTCTTGAGTTCGATCCCGGGATCAGGATAAGTTTTCCTCAACTGCGAAGTTTCCCTTTCTAGCATAGCGGAACAAGTGAGTACCTTTATTACATTCTGCTACACAGGTGGATGACAAAACTTTTGTGGCCTGATACTTACTCCTCTTCGCGGAGTTACGTAGAACACTTTTGAATGAAACATGCAACTTATGAACAAAAAGAGCTCTCACAATGGTTGGCAAGCTCTTTAAGGTCTCCTATCCCGTGCGACGTTGTTCAATCATCGCGGTTGTGTAGAGGCTGCGTTATAAACCTTCTGAGGGAAATTTCTGCGCATGTTTGATTGTTAAGCTCAAACTTTGCCCAATTAAGGCAATGTTCACGCAGAAGCATCAGATACAGGGAACTTGAGTACCGGTGCACAGGAACACAGAGGCTGCAAGCGTCTACATGCCCAGAAATTCGGGACATCAGCCACTTGCGCTTCGCGGTCGCGTCACTAAATGAGAAACAAATTTCGAACATTGAGTGCATAGCAACGCTTCGCTATACGCCCAAGTATTTTCACTTTGACATATTGAAGGTAATCCCCTTACTATATGCCAAGTTTGGCTCTAGTGCAATAGCTTTAATGCGTTCTACGGCCGCTTTTTTGTTTCATTGGAGACTGCATAGCAATATGTTTAGAAATTATTACCAGAGAAGTGCGTCTTCATCCGCCCAAATCACTGAATTGACGTAATCAATATGACTCAGTCTTCCTATACGTGTGATGTTTGCTTAATTCTGCAAGGCTTCTGAGGTTAGAAAAGCTCTTTTGTAAAGCTGCCCTGCACTGGAGCCACCTTACGGGGGCACGTGCTTATGAGAACATCAGACGCCCCAAAGCACGTGCATAAAATTTGCAGCGCTCTTATTCAAAGTAGCATTTGTGGAAGGTGAAAACATATCTAGAAAACACCAAAAGGTAAACAACTTATTTCACACCAGAGTCACTTTCTTCCAAATTTCGCATCCACCTTACCGCAAACCAATTACGCAATGCAGTGAAAACAACACATAAGTTACAGCTGCGAACAAACAAGGTGAAACAAGTTTCTCGATAAATAATGAAATTAATAAAAGCGCAGCCTCCAAACAGAAGGTATTAAAAAGACGCAAAGGCAAGAAAAAAATGTTTTAGTTACTCATGTTGCAGGACATGCGGAGTAGCCCCAACGACCCATATTCCTGGGTTGTACATGGGCGCGCAAACAATATTTGCTGAAGCTTTCGCCATTATCAGTAAACAGAGACAGAGTATGTCACTAAGAAGCGATGCGCACCTGTAGGTGTATTACACTAATGTTAATTCTTGGTGCGTGGCAGTCTTGCTCTAGTTTTGCTGCATTAACTGGCCGCTCACAGTTTGGACTGGTCACTCCGACGCGTTATGCCAGTGCGACATTAGTATACAGGCTCTTCAAACCACCGGTAAAATATAATTTACATAGCGCGTTAAGCGTTGCACAGCTATCTAGAGATACTCTCCGTACTGATCGTGTTCCCAGAAATGTACTGCAGGCAATCAGAACGGCCGCGAGTAATATATAAAAGAATCCGGATGTTATTGAGCCTATATCCCATAATAGATGCAAATCAGACTTGTACGTAACAAATTACATGTACTTAGTTACGTGTAGTCAAATAACATTTCCGGTAGTTTTGCAGTTTATTGGTTACATTTTTGAACTTAATATTGATTACCGTAATTCAATTAATTCTTTTTCAGTAACCAATTACACGTAACTAGTCACGTCAATGACGAAACAAGTTGTAATAGGCGACATAATTTCGGGCACTTGAATCTGGTAGCAACTAAAGCAGGACGCCCGTGGCTAGGCGGCGCGCAGCAGCCCCGCGGGTGTGATGTTCAGGCAAACAAAACCCGGGCGCTCAATATTTATTTCGTCATCTTGACGTTCCACCCTATGCCGGGCAACAATTTAACCTAGCGTTGCCATGGCTCCATAGCGATGACCACTTCGGGCTCTGATGCCAGGAAACCACCCGCGGACAATTTTTGCGGCTTTTCATTGTCACTACTGGGAGCGCCTGCAGCGAGCCCCAGCAGCAAGGAAGCGCTGCGCTTCATGGAGGACCGAGACGCCAGCATCGGGACATTAAGTGACCGCAATCTTGGCAAGGCGTTCGCACGTTACAGCACCGCCCTTCCCTTCAGCGCATACATCGAGCAAGTTTTTAGTGTCGCCGCTGATTTCCCCGCTATACAACGAGGGAGGCTGATTGTCAGAAATTGTGAAAAGAAATTGTTAGTGAAGATGAACCACGTGCGAATATGCTGCAGTGACCACAATGAGAGAGCCTGAGCAGCTCGTTTTATTTGCTGGAGCTGTGAAGTGTTAAATAAAGGTTCGGAGAAAAGTAACGTAAACGTAAACCATTAGAATTTGGTATTTGCTCAGTTATTTTCGTGGTACAGTAATTGGTAACTGCAATAAATTACATTTTGGACGACGCAACTGTAATCGGTTACTTTTTTTTTTTTGTCTGTGTGTGTGCGTGTGTAACGTGTACAAGTCTGATCCAGATTGACTCCCGTGCCGATGCAATGGGGCTCGTGAGACTCGTGGCACTCAGGCCTCGTGAAGCTCAGTTGATCGTTCCATCTCCCCAGCTGCTGTTCGCTAGCGTTTCGGCAAGGCAGCTGTCGTAACACGTTTCCTCGGAAACGTCCGCCGAGTCCGGCGCTGTGGCCGGTCGCGAGACGCATTTAATATTTGGGGTTTTACGTGCCAAAACCACTTTCTGATTATGAGGCACGCCGTAGTGGAGGACTCCGGAAATTTTGACCACCTGGGGTTCTTTAACGTGCACCTAAATCTAAGCACACGGGTGTTTTCGCATTTCGCCCCCATCGAAATGCGGCCGCCGTGGCCGGGATTCGATCCCGCGACCTCGTGCTCAGCAGCCCAACACCATAGCCACTGAGCAACCACGGCGGGTTCGCGAGACGCATTCGCCACCGAAGTGCACTGCCTGAGGCAGGGCATCTCGGCAGTATTGTATACAGGACTGCACTGGCAGCATGTTAGCCCGGAGAAGGCAGCTATTATTCGAGTCCGGCCTTCACAATGAAGAAGCATGACGTTTTCGAAAGCCTCAGCAATCGCCGGTTAACTCCACCGTAACATGCAGACGCGGTGCATCGATAACATACATGTTCAGCGTAGTACATCTTCGTAACGGCGTTTTGGTGACGTATATGCCTGCACGCGACGCATCTGACGGTGCCACCCACATGGCGTACCACCGAGATGGCAACAGCGCTCGAGGAGCGTACGACGGAAAGTTTCTTCCAAGAATAATGCTGACGAGTACGAAGTTAGCGGCGAAGATTAGGAAAAGGAATCAAGGGGCCATAATTTGTAAAGGGTTATTTTGGTCCCATTTTATTTACTTCTTATCACCTCATTCGTCCAGCTGACCGGCCAATCCCGGTGATAGCAGGGGCATGGCAGCGTGTGAGCCAATGTCGAAGGAAAAAAAGAAAACGCGGAAAATTAAAGGACCGTTTACAAAATAGGGTCCAGTTCCTTTTTTTTCTCTTTTTTTAATCTTTGATGTAGCAGCGATTGGCTGAATTAGCTGTTCGGCGCTTTGGTGCGTATATGAAGGTAACAGATGATCAAGATGTACAATGGCACCGCAAGCAGTTGGAATTGATTAACCATTCTCACTGCATGCTCACAGCTGTTGCGGCTGTGCTCGCAAATTGACACGTGCGCTTCAAGAAAAGATTGAACGCAAAATTGATTGAATTGGGAGAAGTATAAAAAGGCGCCATTATATTCTTGCTTTTTTTTCCTGTGCTTCTTTTTTTTATTCGATGTGATGACCTAGATAAGCTATACGCACGTGATTCAAGAACCGAAATGATGACAGCGATGACAGCGTATCTAGTGTAACTAATTCTCAACAAGCGGCACGTCTAATCGAAATTGACAACCTGCGCAACGACACTGAGACACAATGCGCGTTTACGGTGAGCATGACAGCATAAAAGGAAATGACTGTGTTGCCCGAAAAGCGGCAAGCGACAGTTGTCTGTGGGCAAGCGGAAGCACAGCCTGTTCAACGCCCGCCGTCCGTCCGCGCTGTCCGGCATGGGACACGCGGAGAGGGTGAGCGCACGTTGAAAGGCAGGCAGCCGCGACGGCCGTGGCAAGGCGTGCACTTGACGCGCTGTCCGGCGACGCGCGTGTTCTTACCGGTGACGGAGTTTTTCGAGCGGAGATGGGCCTCGGCGGGAGCTTTCCCCAGGCGCGCTCAGCGGGACCGCGTGGCCGGGCCGCGTCGAGTGGGCATCACGAGCCGTGCTCTCGGCTGAAGCGGCGTGCCGGGGCGCAGGCGGAGTTCGGAGTGCCGGTGGCGCCGGCGCTGAGCGCGAACCCCGTGGCGGACATCGATCTCGCGCGGTGCCCCCCGTCCGCCAATGGGAACAGACCGCGCGGCGCGCGAACGCGGGGCCTGGCACGGCGCGTGGACAGCGTGCTGCTTTTTTTTGTGGCAGTGGGGGCCCCAAGCCCGTTCACGCCGCGATAAACTTCTCGAGGAGAACGCGCCACTTCTGCCCGGACGTTCTCGTCTCGTCGTTCGCTGCACCCTCCGGCTCGTCCCTCCCCACCAACGCCCCTGTCTCGTCTTAACTGAAAAGTGCCGCTGTCACGCATGACGCAGCTGGCGTGGGATTTCTCAAACATTCACGGTGTCTAAGGAGCGTGACAAAAAATAAGAGCCACAAACAAACAGATAAATGATTTCGTCTCTATTCGTGTCTGTTCCTTCTGGCCGGTATTTGAGTTGCTGGGAAATTTCTACTTTGGATCACTTTCTTGCCGAGCCCTTTTAGCACAGAATGTTGCATTTCTGGAGTGTTCGCAATGATGGCCAATTGCTTTGATGAGACCTCTGTTTTGTTCTCCTTGGCTTGTTCCGGAACAAAATCACGCGTAGCGGTTCACGGAGTACTAATGATGGGATATACTGGCAGGGCTTTAGAGAGGTTAGAAACGAAGCTTACACTGTCAGTCAGGAAATAACCAGGACGCGATTCAGTAATTGAAGGGGTTTAATGTACCAGAATAGCCCAGGGCTATGAGAGACCCCGCAGTGGAGGGATACGGATTAATTTTAACCAGCTGATTTCTGTTTTTGTTAACGTGCGCCGGATGCTGCATGCACAGGTATTCTTGCGTTCAGCGGCCATCCGAATGCGGCCGCGAGGAAATAAGCCCAGGACCTTATGTTTAGCGGAAAGCGCCACAGCAAGTTTGCCCACCATCGCGGTAGGTAAACAGGAAGCGCTCCCATCGGTAGCGATGAAAGAGCACTGACGGATCCTCCCTGTCCACCGCTCAGTATTTGCTTTCTCGGATGTAACTACTGCTACAGAGAGAGCTAGTTAGTGGCAAACTCTCGGCCTCAAAACGGGGACCAAAACCCAGCGTCATGCCATGGCTTCCGATAATACGAACACGCCCGTGCTTCCTGACCTCGCGTGGCAAGCTTCCGTGTTTCCACTTTCTGAAACCTTCAACTATACATCAAATCAATTTAGACAGGCGCAACATTTTTTGAAAACTCTATTCACATCTCTTGACGGAAGAAGGGCCGATCATTAGCCGATAAGCGGGGGTCAAAACTTCCTCTCTTTTTTTTTTTTTTACTTTCGCGCCCAGTTTGCTTCGCCGATTAAGTGGATGTGGCGTAACGGATTTCAGAATCAGTTTATATTTCTTTAGTGCAGGAAAACATTTCGTAAACTCTCAGGCTGAGTATTTGCCTAGTCTTTAACATAATCATCGCTTATTTATAAGCAATTAACTCGCCTCCTACAAACGCTGTAAAGATTCCCGGCGCTCCAGGGAGCTGTTCGATATTTAAAACGGTGCCGCTCCCCCCCCTTTTTTTTCCCCCTTTGATGCACCAAGTTTTCACTCAGATTAAAACCCACCTATATCGTACTACTACTGACGCCCAGTTCACAAGCGCAACCTAACTTACAATTAAACTTTACCTGGCCTTTTAAATGTGCTATCACCTGAGTATACATCATGCACTGAAGTTAGTCATCCTTTTCATCTTTTTCTTTCTTTTTTTTTTGTCCCTCATTTGAGCGGGAAGGCTGGCTCTGACGTGATCACTTGTGAATGGTTTAAAAGTATAGCGAACACAGCTCTAGGTACACATGCTGTACGGGGCTGTGCGCTATGCAATAATTGCGACTTTGCTAATTATTGACCCCCTTTTGAGAGCTTAACCACATATTGTTCAAAGCATCCGCCAATAGCTACAAATGGTCTACTCGGTTCCAGCAAAATTTTGCATCTTCCTGTAGCAATCATTTCAATACACCAACACATATGACCAAAGCAATGAGCCCGGATACGGGACCCTGACAAGTTTGCGCAGGAAGTTCCGTTAACAGCTGAGGTTGCAAGAGTATTTATTTTTATTTATTTCCATATCACAAAACACAGGTGAACAAACGCTTGTCGGACCTGTAGCCAAAGGCTAGTTGAAGGTCTTATGAACCTTCAACTTTTAGAGGCAGAACCTAGCATAACAGCAAGATAATAGGTAACGCAATCACTATAGAGCGAATCTACCAAAAAAGCAAAAAAACAAACCAAGTTCAAAGTAACGTACGTCATGATAACAATGGATGAGATAACAATGCTATACAGAATAGTAGCTAGTGCAATCAAATAACAAATAATAACATCTGTTATGTGAATTACATACCACATGAGAAAAGAGATTTCAAGTTTTTATGCTGTGCAAAGTACAAAAATGTAGTTCATAGTTCGAGCGTATGTTGTTCTTAAAGAGCATACCACCCAATGCAAAATTCATTATTACAATATTAGCACAACAAACAAACCAGTGTATCTCCAAATGACCACCGTATAAACTAAAAGAAAGAACTTATTATTGCCTCAGTGTATGGACAATCGAGTATGGCTTCTGGATGTTTTAATGTGATATTAACTAGATTCAATAGTGTTGTTTTAGAGCACTGTGGCAGCTTGAGAAGTTAATTATTTCCTCTGGCAGTTTATTCCAAATTTTAATACCTGTAAATTGTAGAAGATGTTCTCCATATACATTATTACATGGTACAAGATTAAAATGTCCTGCGGTAGCACTTCTGGTTTCGTGTGAAAAAGAATAAGGTACGGAAGCATCAAAAAGGTGGTTATATCTCACGGCTCTATAAAGGCACATCGATATGCTCTGTTCGCTTATTAGATCAAATGGTAGTATCTCAAACTGGTTGAATAAATACGCCGTGTGATCAGAACGTTTAGTGTGAGGCATAATTCTAATAGCTCGTTTTTGATGTTTCCTAATCGGATTTGACATGGTTTTATACGGCCGGCCCCGACACGGTACCTTAAGTGACTTTCTATAAAAGCAAAGTTGTGCGCAACGCTGCCGCTCGAGCACCAATGCCAGCAGAAACCTCACGTCGGTATTAAAGCGAAGTATTTCTTGTCTGCCTTCTACGCATCGCATTTAGTTTTACAGCGTTCAACGCACCTTCAATAACCCCGGGAGGTCCAAGTTAATCCGAAGTGCGGTCCACAAAAAGTGTGGCGCCTCAAAATCAGATCGTGGTTCTGGCACCGTAACAACCCAGAGTTAAATATTTTATTCAACGCAAAGATTTCCTCCCCCCCCCCCGCCCCCTTTGGATAGGCGTCAAGACCGTCAAGTCCAAACCACACGTATGCTTGCCGGAGCGCGCTGGCGCCGGCGTGCCTACGCGTGCGCAGATGCTGCCCCCCACAGATCGCACGCGTCCAAGCACGGCGCGAACAGGGCTCTCTGGCTGCCTCGCGTTTCCAGGCACCTGGTTACGCAACTACGGCGTGGTATATATACAATCAACTGTCAGTGATACGGATTTATGTTGCGCGAGAATGTGCTTTTTCTTTACGTTTTGCACTGACCTATAACGACATTAAAGATGAAACGATGGCGTTTATCAATATCTCAGCATTTTTGAAGCACTGTCTATAACAGAGTAGGAAGCAATATCTGTCAAAACATCTGTGTGTGAGCCAAGTGGAACGCGTATCTTGTAGGTGCAAACCGTCATTCCTCGCGAGGCGCGGCAAACGAAAAACGTGTGCTCTTAGCTTTGGGCTCTTCCCACTGGCTGCGCTGTTTCGGTACGGACAAGACAACGATTTTTGACATGTTTCGGTTCAATAATGCGAAAGGATGGACAGTCGGGCGAGTTGGTACGGTAACATATTCTTGGTTCGTAGAACGAGGTGATACACACGCAGACTAGAAGAAGACAAGATGAGCGCAAACTCTCAACTAAATCTTTATTGAAACTGTCAACTATGTCAACTGCCTTCTATAGTCCGCGTCTGTGTCACTTCGCGCTACATACCAAGAATCGGTTCAGTAAAGTGGCGTTGACTCGTGCCGATGACTGGTACTCACTGCGCAGCTGCACCAGCAGCTAGAAAAGCAGAACATTGAAGACGGATTAGGGTGATGAACGCATGTATCTGCGTTTTTTTTTTCTATAAATTCTGGGCCTTACATGCCAAAACCACTGTAGAATTATCAAGCAAGCCGTGGTGGACAGGAGGGGGGGGGGGGGGGAGGTCTCCGGATTAATTTTGACCATACGGGCTTCCTTAGCGTGCACCCCATGCAAGTTACACGAGCGTTTCTTTCTTTTTAGTTTTTTTTTTTCATTCCGCCCCACTGGGATGCGGCGGCGAGTTCGAGAACGAAACCGCGACCTCTATCGCAGCAGCGCAATGACATAGCCACCGTGCTACTAGGGCGGGTGTAGATCTGTGAGTCTGATACTTGCAAATGACTTTGACACTACCCATGTCGAGCAGCGAATACAAATTACAGTCACATGTTTATTCAGGTACGTGGCCTCTCCTGTTGAGTTTCTCAGGTTTGGTTTGGTTTTCTGGTTTCCTTTGTCAATTATCTCAACGCTGTAGTGCTTCGAGTTCAAGGCCGGAAACACGAGATAGTGCGCATGTGGACCTTTTCTTCATCGCACAAAAAAAAGGAGAAAAAGAAAAGCCACAATTTATATTGGGGGTGAGCTCCACCACTGGAAAAGCTGGCACCATCGTCGGCGTGACGTGGCATGAGGCATGACGTGGACACAGTGGCCGCGTCGGCTGCTTCGGAAGCGCCGAAGCGAGCTCAAAACGAAAGCTTAAAGTCCCACCTGCGCCGCGGTTCTGATTAAGTGGTGAGGCTTTACCGCCTTGGGTGTTTGCTTGACAGCATTTGAAAGTACAATAGGTAGTGGCTGCCTTTGGAGGCGTGCAGCATGGTAGGCTACTGCTCGGTGCCGCAGTGCCGGACGTTCGCAACGGAGCCCGGTGTCAGCCTTATTCGCACGTAGCCGCAGGGCAAGGAGCTGCGTGAAGCTTGGCTGGCGAAACTTAGAGCCGGCAGACAGCCATCGGCTACAACTCGGGTATGCAGCAAGCACAGACGCGAGGAAGATTTCTGCTACGGTGCCGGGACTGCGCGATGTTCGGTGAGCAGCAGAAAACGCGCACTGAGACGCTCGCCCGCGCCCGCTGCCCGGCTAATGTCATGACGGTTTGGTCTATGAACTTGTTGATACTAGATACTGGCAAGTTCACTGGAACGGAAAGGGAGCGGTAAGACGCATATTAAAAAAAGGCATTGCATATGATCATGTTTGTGTTATGAATTAATGCACTGGATTACGAAAAAGAAGCAGAGGCAAATCGCACACTGAGAAGACCAATAAACATACAGTGCGACGCAACTTGAGAGATAATATTGAAATGTCCAAGAATTTAGAAGACAACCCGCCGTGGTTGCTCAGTGGCTATGGTGTTGGCCTGCTGAGCACAGGGTCGCGGGATCGAATCCCGGCCACCGCGGCCGCATTTCGATGGGGGCGAAATGAGAAAACACCCATGTACTTAGATTTAGGTGCACGTTAAAGAGCCCCAGGTGGTCGAAATTTCCGGAGTCCTCCACTACAACGTGCCTCATAATCATAAAGTGGTTTTGGTACGTAAAACCCCATAATTTAAAAAAAATTTAGAAGACAAAAAAAGATTGAATCGTCGCGACGGCACATGACAGTTGCCGTACGCGTCGAAATCTCTATAATGAAATTATTTTTGAACAGTTCTGATAGCGTCCACGCAACAATGGTTTCTAGTGTAATCTCAAATGCTCATATGCTGCGGCCTAAAGCTCACGGCACGGTGCCAAAACGCGCTCACAGCGAAAGCAAAACGTTGCGCGCGGACATGCATGCAGACGCGCAGTCGGTCGCTGCGAACCCGTGCGATCGCTGCGTTGACGCTTCATTCTGTTATGCCCCATTTTGTTATACAGACAGCCCACTATAATAACATATTTCACATAGTTTATTGTTAGTGTTTGCCTAGCTTTCACGCAAGAAGCCAGTTCGGGAGACTCCATCGCGGCGACCGCGCGCAGTGACGTTCACTGTACGCATTCGGTAAAGAGATAGCGTTTGTAAACGATTCTGTGCGTTCAGTTTGCTGAAGATTATTATATCGACAGTCAAAAACTTCCATCGTTTTGAGGATGCCTACATAAATGTCCAGGAGGGCGGCCGCATGGTGTTCTTATTGAGCGCAGTAAGTGAAACCGATGAGGAGCGCGCCGCGTGATTCCTGATACTATATACGCAAGGGAGGCGCTCCCGACAGATGGCGACTACGTAACTCCTCGCCCCCAATAGTGTGGCATCGATGACGCGTCAAAGTTGGCAGAACGTCATGGAAGAGATAATATAGTGAGTTCTTTTTTTTTTCTGTAGAAATGTCTATGCCGAAAAAATCGTACTGAAGTACCGCGTATTATTATATAACTGGCAAATGAACTTCCATTTGTGAATAAAGCTTCATAATATTGGGAAATTGTTCTCCAAATCTGTTACTCTAGCCTTTGGCACTCAAAGTTCACTAAGTTGGCTATAAAAAAAAGCAAGAACAACTAAACATGTTTTGTTGCTCTTCTAAAGAAGGTTGTCGAAGAGGGAACTCCAGCGGTGTCAGACTTGCTACATTGCTTTCTTCATCTCCCTAGTCTCGCGTACAGAGGCGGATAAATGGGGAGAAACGGGTGCTGTTTCAAAGTCACCTGCTGCGCGGATCCGGCATGGAGTCGGTCTAAAAAGGTGGCATCTTTTTTTTTTTACACGGTCAGTCGGCAAAACGAGTTTCCTCGAGGTGCGGCGAATATTACAAGCAGAGCTCCGAACCATACCTCTTGAAAGCGGTTGTACAATGGACAAAAATTCGCGTGTTTGAAGAGCGGAATATTGCATACACGTCCCCTGCATTCAATTTTCCTGAAAAGGCTTTCAATTCGAAGTGTCGGTCGGCTTTCTTGAGCTTTCATAATATTTCCTTGGTTCTTAGCGAGGCTCCATTTAAATGTGCAATATTTCACACCGAACAAAAGCCCGTACCCGTTGCTCAACAGCAGTTTCAAGATTCATTCCATGCAACCAGCCAACCAACCTCCCTGCCCGTTTTTTTCCTAAATAGTGCCATGGTTGAGTATGGTTAGCAGGTAAGCGTCATGCACTATATTGGAAAGAAAATAGTTTAATTTCGCGTCTTCCAAAGAAGAGCGAGTAGACACGACGCGGTCTTATCGCAAGCTGAACATGCTTTAAATTTTTGTAATAAGTTAGATGTCTGCTCATGGGAGGGGAAAGTCAGATGGAGAAACGAAGAGAGGTATGTGCACGTAACTTAAGCGTTAATGCATCACCTCTATTTCCTTTTACCGGCGCGTGACCACTCGGCGTACATATTATAAGCGTAGCCCAGTTTCAGAACAACTACACGGGATAGCATAATTATTTTTAATTATTAATTTTTATTGTTGCACAAGAAGACTCCTAAACAGTTAGCCCAGTTAACACTTATCTCCGCTGTAAAAAGTAGATTGCATCTAAATGGTAAGTGGAACATCAATATATTTCGCCACAGATTTCTAGGACGTATTTCTCGATACTGATGCTACAAGCACAGAATTTCTGATAAATAGATATTGCTTCATTACTGCTAGGCTTCAATTTTGCTATTGTTGCACGGGATCTAACATCGTTAAAACAAAGTTAAACAGTGAAATTTCGTTAATTAGCTAACATCACTCTGCAATTTGTCTTGCCAGTACTGCGCGCCTCTTCAAGTAATTCAGGTGATGGGCCAGAATCGAGATACAGGTATCTACCACAGGAGACGTTTAGTAAGTCTCTTTTCATCAACCTCGATGAATGAATGAATGAATGCATGAATGAATGAATGAATGAATGAATGAATGAAAAAGCCTTTTCTAAGTAACGAGATGGCTCTTCGGCCTAAAAAGAGTGTGGGAGTACAGAGATAACAAAATATGAGATGATAGAGGCGCTCGCCTCACGTGTAAGCCCGCGGACGCAGAGCAGCATGTCGAGTGCGTGAAGTCAGTGTGACCCAGTCTTGAAACGGTTATTTTTTTAACAGGACATTCGCAGGCACAGGGTGGAAACGAGTCAAGGCTCTCTCTCTTGGTATACATACATACATACATACATTCATACATACATACATATATATATATATATATATATATATATATATATATATATATATATATATATATATATATATATATATATATATATACACCACACAGATTTCTTCTGAAAAAAAAATCAAAGGGCGCAGCGAACGTAGCGTTCTTGCAGAAGTATTCCTAGGTGAGGCGGATATATTTTGCCCCTAATACAGTGAGCTTCAGAAGACTATTTATTTACTTTTTTAAGTATAGCTTACAGGCCTCAAATTGAGGCATTGAGTAAGAGGGGAAGTACACAGAAAATATATAGAAAAGACATAGAATATATGACATCCATAAAACCGTAGCAGTTCACATACTACAACAGTAAGTGCAAATGAGGTGAAAAAGAATTACTTAGTTCACGATTCACTAGTAAAGAAAACAACATAATTTAATAACAAGGAATGAACCACACAGAGTATATTGAATGAAGTCGTGTAATTAACAAGACCAGGCTGTTAAATAGTATTAAAGATTTAAAAAAAGACAGAAATATTACTAACGCGACATTCCGACGGAACGGTAAGCATAACGACAAAACGGTACTAACACGACATTGAGGTGTAAAACATAGTGCAAGTACAAGAAAGCATGGTGCGACAACCGGAAAACCTCACATTCCTTTAGTAATTTAGTCGGTCAAGGCGTCACGGAATGAATCGGAGGTGGACTGGCATGCAATGCAATCTGGGAGAGAATTCCATAAGCTGATAGCACGAGGAAGAGCAGAGAAATGGAATGCATTTGTAGAACCGTAAAGGCGGACATAGCTGAAATAATTATGAAGCCTATGTGAGGTGGAGTAGGGTGGTTTCAAGCATGCTGGTGTTCGAGTGGCGTCAATGAATTTGTGGCACAGTTATAAAAATGCAATGTCTCGGCGATTGTTCAAGGATTGTTAAGAAAGCTCTAGTTTTATTTCTGTTACACATGACTGGTAGCTGTAATCGTTTATGATGAAGCGGCTTGCTCTGTTCTGGATCCGTTCTAGCGTATCAATTAGGTATTTCTGGTGAGGGGACCAAATGGGAGATGCGTACTCCAGCGTGGAACGAACGAGAGTTAGATAAGCTAGCTTGCGAACATTAGAAGAGACATTTCTTAATTTGCGTCGCAAGTACCCCAACGATTGGGAGGCGTTAGCTGAAATAGACGTGATGTGCTCTGTCCAAAAAAGATTCTATGTGAATAGAACTCCTAGGTACTTATATTGTGTAGCTATTGCAACAGTGTAATTATTGATATGGTAAGGATACGGTGAGGTTGTCGAATTCTGGGTAACCGACATTACTTTGTATTTGAGGTATTTAAAGTAATTAGCCATGTATTGCACCAGCTAATAAATTGTTCAAGGTCTTGCTAAAGCATGAGCTTATGATCTGAACATTTAAGTGGGCAATAAATTATGCAGTCGTCGGCGAATATTCTTATAGTGGCGCACACATTGTGAGGTAGGGCGTTAATAAATATTCGAAAAAGCAAGAGACCGTGAACGCTATCTTGTGGTACACCAGAAGAAACGTCTCTTACGGAAGAAGAGTAGTTATTTGAAATAGAAAACTGCTGATGATTATACAGAAAGTTACGGAGCCATGACAGGGTAAGGCAGTGCAATTTGAGTGCGGCGAGTTTTGATATTAGGCGACAATGTGCGACACGGCCGAATGCCTTCGAAAAATCAACAAACAAGCAATCAATTTGTAAGTTATAATTCAAGTTAGTGTGTAGATCTGTTGTAAACTCAAGTAACTGCGTCTCGCGCGAGAGGCCCTTCCTAAAACCATGCTGATTATGAAAAAGAAATTTGTCAGTCTCAAGATGTCTGTAAACTTGTGAAGCGATAATATGTTCGAGAAACTTGCAGGGAATGCATGTCAAGGAGATGGGACGATAATTCTCAAAGGAGTTCCTGTTGCCATATTTAAATACCGGATAATTTTAATTTCTTAACCTTTTATTTTCATTTGAATACCGAATCGACAAACGTTAATTAACTTTTCCTTTCGTGCTTGGGGGGCAGTAGTTTAAATGGCAAATTTGGAGGCAGAGACATTTTAATGCGCACCCATCTTTTAACAATCTTGAAAATCGCACCTAATTTGAGATGTTCACCATCAAATCCCAAAGCTTAATCGGGGCAATATCGAGATAGCGCGTCCCACTGCGCGTCCGATGGAAACGCCCCGTAAGGAGTGTGGGGCGAAGTTCCAATGATAGGGCAACAGGGGGGCATTTTTACAATTTGCGAGTATGTACGGCGGGGCCTGGCGTTTCTCGCGGCGCTCGACGTTTCTGCGCAGGCGCGAGTAAGAGAGGGCGCGAGAGAGAAAATTTGGGGGCATTTGCTCCTTGATTATGTGACTCTGCCTAGGCACTACGGAGAAGGTTTCTTGGTGCGTGTTGTATGCGTATGTCGTATGCGCTCCGCCGCTGGCTGCCCGCGCGGTGAGGCAGTGGGCAGGGAAGCCCCATTTGGTGATCGCTGCATCTGAAGGGGCAAGGTTCTGACTGGTGTTGTATAAGTCGCGGGTCGCTTTTTTCGTCACGACGATATATTGCATATTTTTACAAGCACTGCTCCAGGAGGGCATATGTAACCGGCAAACGGAGGCCTTAGGAGAGCACCTGAGGTTATAATAAAGCAGGCGGCGCAGGATCTCTAGGGCACCCAAGGAGTAGCGGAGGGACCAAAGCTGGAAGCAGGGCGGCCTGTGGGTTGGGGCCGCGGAGGCTGATGCGTGCTAGGGGGTGTTCGCATAAAAAGTTGGCTGTCCGCGATAGCGGACAGCCGATCTTATACACCCCTGCCACGTGCAGGCCTCGGCGAACCCCAACCCACGGACCAGTCCGGGTTGTAGCTCTGATGTCCCCGTTGCCGCTTTGGTGTCCTGTAGGCACCGCCAATAATGCGAAATAATGGCACGTTGTTTCAATTAGTAAAGAACATGACTGAATAAATATATTTACATACAGCCGCCAACTTGCGACGCTAAGTTCAGCATTACCGCGCCCCGCGACTTGTGCCAGCACGCCTAGGGACAAACGCATACAACACGTGCTAGGAAACTCCTCCGTAGTGCCTAGGCAGAGTCGTATATTCAAGGAGCAAAAGTTCCCAAATTTCTTCTCTCACATCCACTCTTACTCGCGCATGCGCGGAAACATCTGGCGTCTCCGCAAGTGCCACGCCCCGCTGTACCTACTAGCAATTGTAAATACGTGGCTGCCGGGGCAAGTCCTGTCCCGTCGCACAGCGGCATAGACTTGCCAGGCAAAGCGTGCCCTATCAGTAGCTGCTGCGACTGGCCCAGGCATTCGGCTTCAAACTTTCTCGCGGTTGTCGTCACGGGGTCTTTCGTTCTGATATGATAGCAGGGCCGCCTTTTCAGCGCTGCTGCAGCGCTTGATTTTGATATTGCCTGTATTTACTGTTGATGTTCGATGATAAATATCTCGAATTAGGTACGACTTTCAAGACATAAAAAAAGACATAAAAGAGGTCACATTAAAATGTGACTGCTTCAAATTCGCCACATAAAGGAGTGTCCGACCGCCCTTCAGGCGTGGTGAAGAAAGCACAGTGCGCGGGTAACATACGCTTCTGTGAACATCTCAGCCAAATTTTGTCGTCGTGCGAAGCGCACGACGATTGCGCAGTCACCTTTTTCTCACGCTCTCTCGTCAAGAGAAGCCTGCTCCACTCTTTTCTGGACGCTTTATTTTGTAATATAGCAGATTCCTGTAAGCGGCTGCTGTTGGGCAGTAGCTGGCATCAATCAAGAAGGATGTTTGAATCAGTGCGGTTCTTCCTACTGTTACTGTGTGAATTTATTGACGCAGCTTAATTAACAGGCTGATGTAAGCGAAAATCTGTTTCTGAATTTCGATAATAATTACGTACTTCCGGAAGAAGCCGCCTATCGTCTTCTCACGCTCGGCCGCGGCCTCCAGCGTAGGAAATAAGCTTTGGCAACCCAACTTATCCGAGTCGTAGCCGTCAGGTCTCCCTAATTTCGACTAGCTTTGAACACTCAACTAGCTTCGAACCACGCGAAACTTAAGGTTGGACCAGACGCATGCTTGCCAGTGCGCGCTAGCTCACTCCCGCCGGCTCCTGGTTAGACGCCTTGCCACACTTCGATTCGTATTGAGCTATTGATGGCGCTTCCAAATGCGCAGGTTGGATGTGGCTACTATTCGTCGGTCAAGCTGGTGCCGGACAAAACCGGCCCGCGCCACGTATAGCACAGCCGGATAGGAGAACATGCGCGCGAGCGCACACTCAAGTCCTGTCGTGCGCAAAGTAAACGCTGCGCGTATGCCCTGCAGTTGTTGCACGTAGCCGCGGGATGCCGCGACGAGTCCGTTGGCTGAGCCCACCGCTGCTCGCTGAGGACAACCGCGTTTGACACGTTTGGCGTGTCGCAGGGCGCCTAAATCGGAAATAGTAGCGCCTACGTGAACATCCAAAATCAAATTTGAACTGCGCACCATGGTGACGTTCAGTAGGCGGAGCGTTTTAGGAACGCATGTGGGCACGCCTCGCTCATCCGTAGCCTTCGCAGTGCAAGTCATCAAAGTAGAAGCGGAAGCACCGCGAACGGGATGCTTGATTGCCAATAACTCCGCTTCTGCTGAACGCATTGAAATAGCTTTTGCAGCCAAATATTTCTGAAATAGTCTATTTTAACTTCCAGTCCATTTCTAGACTTCGATAAAAAGTAGTTGAGGTACTTGCAGCGCCTGCCGCTAAAGTACTAATAAAAAGGCAATTAATAATGTTTCTTAATTAGTCTTCTGAAGCTCACGTTATTGGCGGCAAAGCATATCCGGCTCGTCTAGGAGGACGTCTGCAAAAAAAGCCACGTTCACTACGCTTATTGTTCTTACAGTCTTTTTATAAAAACATCTGCGTTGGCTAAACACACACACACACACACACACACACACACACACACACACACACACACACACACACACACATAGATATATATATATATATATATATATATATATATATATATATATATATATATATATATATATATATATATATATATATATATATATATATATATTGGCTTCATATGGTCCTCATTAACAAAAATCGAGCGTCTCGAATCTGGCAGCCTAGATGTGATTAGGTAGCATGCAAGGGTGTTTTAGCCACATGCCTGCTCTCCTACGTTCACGTGTTACGTGACGTAATCGGGCTAAAAATGGTGTTCCACATCCGCCCACCATGGCTCTAAGTGGCACTGGCTCACACTTCCAGGGTTACATCTAGCAAACATAAATACGCATGTTAGTGGACGGATTGATAGCCGTCGCTATAGCACAACTGGTAGTGCAACGCACGCATAATGTGGTGGTTGCGGGCTGGGCTCCCACCAACGGCAAGTTATCATTTCGTCCCCTTTAATTTTCCCTTTTCTTCAGTTTATTTCTACATTTCAATCTCAACCACAATTAATTTGCCCGATGCTTTCCTTGGCTTCATTGTCAGCGTTGTATGATCATGATTAACAAAAATCGGGCCCCTTAATTTCCTGTCTCCTCTCGTATATCATCATCATCATCATCCTGGTTACGCCCACTGCAGGGCGAAGGCCTCTCCCATACTTCTCGAACTACCCCGGTCATGTACTAATTGTGGTCAGGTTGTCCCTGCAAACTTCTTAATCTCATCCGCCCACCTAACTTTTTGCCGTCCCCTGCTACGCTTCCCTTCCCTTGGAATCCAGTCCGTAACCCTTAATGAGCATCGGTTATCTTCCCTCCTCATTACATGTCCTGCCCATGCCCCCCCCCCATTTCTTTTTCTTGATTTCAACTAAGATGTCATTAACACGCGTTTGTTCCCTCACCCAATCTGCTCTTTTTTTATCCCTTAACGTTACACCTATCATTCTTCTTTCCATAGCTCGTTGGGTCGTCCTCAATTTGAGTAGAACCCTTTTCGTAAGCCTCCAACTTTCTGCTCCGTACGTGAGCACTGGTAAGACACAGCTGTTATACACTTTTCTCTTGAGAGATAATGGCAACCTGCTGTTCATGATCTGAGAATGCCCGCCAAACGCACCCCAGCCCATTCTCATTCTTCTGATTATTTCAGACTCATGATCCGGATCCGCGGTCACTACCTGTCCTAAGTAGATGTATTCCCTTACCACTTCCAGTGCCTCGCTACCTATGGTAAACTGCTGTTCTCTTCCGAGACTGTTAAACATTCCTTTAGTTTTCTGCAGATTATATATATATATATATATATATATATATATATATATATATATACAGAGAGAGAGAGAGAGAGAGCATCGCACACGCGTAATGCGAATATGTGGGGGTTCGTATCCCACTTGTGGCCAGTTGTTTTGTCGTCCACTTTCATTTCCATTAAGTTATAATTTATTTAACTCGATTAGTAACTGGAAGCGATTTCCACTATCTTGTCATTAATGCGTGTTTGTTGCCTTCTATGATACGAGTAATGGAAATCGGGCCCTTCGGTTCCCTTTTTTTCTCATTGATTACATTACGAGGGTCCCGAATCCGGCAACACTGATGCTTTCAGGTAGCATGTGTGGGTTTATTGACCAGTTGTCTTCCCCAAAAAAGATCACGCGCTCGTGACGCTGGCTAACACTCCCAGGGTAAGTTCTTGTAGTAAAACATAAACACCCCGGACAGTGGACAGGAAAACGGCGCCGCAGTAGCTTAGTTGGTAAAAGCTTTGCACGCGTAATGCGAAGACGCGGGTTCGTATCCCAGCTGCGACCAGTTGCTTTCTAATCCCCTTTCATTTTCATTCATTAATCATTTCTTTAACTTAAATAGTCAATACAAGTAATTTACCCCACGTGGTCCTTGGTGTATTTCTTTTTTAGCTTCTCAGATCATCGGATCCGGCGTTTAATAAATTGAAAGAAGACCAGATCGAAAGAAATTGAAAGAAAGAATTGAAAGAAATTGAAGGAATTGAAATAAATGAAAGAAAGCCCCCTAGTTAATTAATTAATTATGGGGGTTTACGTGCCAAAACCACTTTGTGATCATGAGGCACGTCGTAGTGGAGGACTCCGGAAATTTTGACCAACAGGGGTTCTTTAACGTGCGCCTAAATTTAAGTACACGGGTGTTTTCGTGAACGAGCACACAGAACGGTGAAAGAGCGAACGCGGAGCGCAGCGAGGGATCGAAGACGGTGATAGCGAAAAGAGTGCGAGGAGGAAAGCGGCGGAGGTGGGTGCAGCGGAACCATGAGGCGGGCAGCGGACGAAGAGGGTATGGTGAAAGTGTGAGAAGTGTAGTGCCGCGCAAGACATGTTCTACGGCGAAGATCGCTACGCGATGGCGCCAGAGCAAAGGGCGTCGTCTGTTCACCGGTGACGCCAACGATAGGGCACGCGGCTAGCGCATCCATCGTTACCATATATGGAAACCAAACGCTGCGTGAGCGGATGTCTCTGCTGCGGCTGCTGTGTATCGCGCCTCTCCTGATTTCCCGATTGGCGAGGCAGTCGCGTCACACTTCCCTCTGTTTACAACGTGCTGCACGACGCGGATTGTCCACGCCAGCAAATATATCGCGAAATGAAAACACGTAAAGAAAGCTGCGCTCAAATTTCGCATTAGGACATACCCTACTCGTCGGTGAAATTTTTTTTACCTCAATGTCAACTAGAATATCGGTTATCACCGTTCGCTCTCTGATCCACAGCGTTCTCTACCTGGCTCAAGGTAACGCCTTAGATTTTTCTTTGCGAGGATAGCGGTGGAGCACCCGGTCATCATTTCGTAATGCCTGTCGTATGCGGGTCAACCAATTTTTATTCTTTTGTAAATTTCCTTCTTATGATCATGGTCCCCGGCGAGTAATTTACCTAGATAAACGTACTCTTCTACAGATTCTAGAGGCTGACTGCCAATGATCAATTCTTGTTCACTTGCCAGGCTATTGAACATTACCTTTTCCTTCTGCATATTAATCATCAACCTTATTCTTAACAATTCCTCGATTCAGGTCCTCAATAATTTGTTGTAATTCGTCTCCAACGTTGCTGAACAGGGCAATGTCGTCTGCAAAATGTAGATTGCAGAGATATTAGCCCATTGACCGTGCTCCTAATACTTCACAGTCCAATGACTTGAGTATGTATTAGCATGCACTAAAGGGCATTGCAAAGATTGCTTCTCTTTGCCTTACTTTATTGATAGGTATTTCCTCCGCTTTTCTTGTGGAGAATTAAGGTAGCTGTCGAGTTTTTATAGATATTGCTTCTGAAATTCATGTATGCTTCCTGTACTTCTTGATTACGCAGTTCCTCTATTACGGCTAGTATCCCTACTGAATCAAATGCCTTTTCATAATCTATCAAAGCTACATAGAGATGTTGGCTGAACTCCGCAGATTTCTCAATCACCAGATTGATGACGTGAATGTGATCCATTGTAGAATGACCCTTCGTGACACCAGCCTGTTGTCTTGGTTGCCTAAAGTCAGATGTTGCCGAGGGAATTACTTTGGTGAATACATTATACAACAATGGAAGCAAGCCTGAATGGGCTTATAATCAAATTCTTTAACGTCTCCCTTTTTATAAATTAGTACAATGGTGGCATTCTTCCAATTGTCTGATACGCTTGAAGTCGGGAGGTATTGTACACAAAGGTTGGCAATATTTTCAAGTATAATATACTCTCAATCTTTTGATTATATCGGCTATTATACTATCGTTCCAGTCTCTTTTTTTTCAGGACGTGCTTCGCAAACCCTTTCTAACCTCGTTGCTAGCCACACATGGGGCTTCTATATCCTGTTCGTCACTACTTCCGATCAAGGTTGTGTGGCTACTCCGTGTACTGCACAGGTCACTATAGAGGTCGTGTGCTGGCTTTACTGTATCATCGAAATTGGTGATGATTTACCCTGTTTATCTTTCATGCATACATCGTGTTAGTTATTATGCTAAGTTTCCTTCTCACTGATATCATGCTGCCCGCAGTTTTTACTGTCTCCTCAATCTTTCCACCGTCATCCTTTCGAATATCACTTACTTACTTCTAGTTTATCAGCTTTGACAGTTGAGTAAAACACTTTCGTGCTTTGCCGTTCATTTATTAGGTCCTTTATTACTAGGGAGAGCTGACCTACTTGTTTCCTTGCTGCCTTGCCTACCACTTCATTTGCTGCTTGTGAAATCCGCCTAGTTAGGGTTTCATTTATTACCGCAATCTTATCTTCCTCTTTCGGTTCTAAAACTGCCCATTTGTTTGAGAGCACCCGCCTGAATTAGTCTGCTTTTACTCTTACTGCCTCTAGGTTGGCCTGTTTTTTTCTTCAATAACCTCGCTCTTTCTCTGTTCAAATTGCCAGCAATCCAAGACCTCACTAACCTGTGATCACTGCCTTTTACCCTACCTAACACTTCTACATCCTGCACTATGCTGGGGTCGGCACAGAGCATGC